>NC_063201.1:32782098-33017942 GCF_017589495.1 Alosa alosa | reverse complement strand
ATAACTGTTCAAGGGCTATGGCTCCCAGAAAGGTAATTGTGGGTGATGATGAGGAACCTTACGGCATACAGACAGATCTCGGATGGAGTATAGTGGGATATTTACCAGCACGCCTTGATATGTCCCAAACAAGCAGTCTATGTCACCGAGTAGCTGTTAAAGAGCTCCCCCCGATCACTCCAGCAGAAGTCATTTGTATCTTAGAAAGTGACTTTAAAGACACCAGTGAAGACAGTAAGAAAGTGTCACAAGATGACATCCTGTTCCTAAACAAAATGAAAGACAACATAAAGAAAAACAGTTATGGTCATTACGAAATGCCCCTGCCATTCAAAGGAAGACCCGCACTACCCGACAATACACAGCTAGCCATTATCAGACTCGACCACTTAAAACGAAGGCTATCCAGAGATCAGACATTCCACAAACATTACTACCGACTTCATGAAGGAAATTGTAGACAGGGGAGATGCTGAGGAAACTATAGAAGATGGCATTAAGGGAGAGACCTGGTACTCATCAAGGAGTATATCACTCAAAAAAGCCAGGAAAGCTGCGCGTGGTCTTTGACTGTTCAGCAAAATATCAGGGTACATGCCTAAATGATCACCTACTCCAAGGGCCAGATTTGATCAACAATCTGAATGGCATTCTCATCAGATTTCGTCAACACTCCATAGCACTGATGTGTGATGTGGAAAAAATGTTCCACCAGTTTCATGTCAATGAGCCTGACAGAAACTACCTACGCTTCCTTTGGTGGAGGGAGGGTGACCTAGACAGAAAACCAGACGTGTTCCGCATGAAAGTCCATCTCTTTGGTGCCACGTCGTCACCTGCATGCGCAAACTACGGATTGAAACACCTAGCTCAAGAGTACAGTGATGAATACCCTCTTGGGGCCCAGTTCATAATGAAGAACTTTTATGTTGATGATGGCGTTGCCAGTGTGCTCAACACAGAGGATGCAATAAGACTAGCCACAGAGGCGAGAATGCTTTGTGCAAAGGGCCTTTGGTTGCATAAATTCATGTCCAATGATAGAACCGTCATGGAAAGCATCTCTGCATCAGAACAAGCAGAGTTCAAGGATGTTGAGTACACCTTTGATGATGTCCCATTAGAAAGAACACTAGGCATCCAGTGACATAGAGAATCTGACTGCTTCAAGTTCAGAATCCAACTCCAAGATCAACCTGCCACAAGACGTAACATATTATCCACAGTCGCTTCGGTGTACAACCCCTTGGGTTCATTGCACCTGTGCTACTAGGTGGAAAAAGAATCCTGCAGGAAATGTGTAAACAGGGCACTGGCTGGGATGAGCCCTTGCCGCCTGTGCTCAAGCCACAGTGGGAGTGCGGAAAGAGGATCTCGCCAATCTAAAGGAACTAAGTATACCCCGCTGCTATGCACCTGCTAGTTTTGGAGAAGTCATCAAGGCAGAATTGCACCATTTCTCCGACGCAAGTACTGTGGGCTATGGCCAGTGCTCATACGTAAGACTCTGCAATCAAAGGGGAAACATCCACTGTGCTCTGGTGATGGCAAAATCAAGAGTGGCCCCCATGAAATTGACTACCATTCTCAGATTAGAACTGACAGCCGCAGTCACCTCTGTGAAGGCAAGCAGCATGCTTAAAGGTGAACTGGAATATGAAAATATTGATTCATTTTTCTGGACAGATTCCAAAATCGGATATGTCAACAATGAGGCACGCCGCTTCCACGTGTTTGTTGCAAACAGAGTGCAGAGAATACACCAGAGTTCAACACCTCAACAATGGAATTACATTGCCACAGAAGAAAATCCGGCAGATCACGCGTCGAGAGGATTGACTGTTAGAGAGGTGCTGACCTCCAATTGGTTTACCGGACCCAAGTTCTTATGGGAAAAGAATATTGATCTCTCCTAGTGTTAATTTCGTCAGATGAGACGAGAGGAAATATGTTCGTCAACGACCTTTTTTTTCATGACTAAGACGAGACGATGACGAGACGGCAGTAATGTCCTGAAACACTGACTAAGACTTAGTCAGTAAGATGCATTATTGTTGACAAAAAAAGACGAGACTAAAATGTTTTGCATGAAATAAAAACTAAGATAAAATCTCCCTTCATGTTAGGCTCTACAAAATGAGAAGACAGAATATCTAGCTGTTATGTTTTCAAAATATTCGAATGAGTTCATACGCAACAGCTTTCCTGTAGGCTAGTCTACGTGCTGCTGCTGCAACCCTGTGGCTGCAACACCTAAACTACATGGAACAAGAACACTGGAGATTTCTGCCAGAGTTAGCAAGCTAACTACCTAAGCTTTATGCCACAATGCTACATACCCAGAAGTTGAAGCTTCTTTCATACAAATTAACATCCCCCAGAATGTCCATACGAAAATGTCCAGCATGTAATGTCAACTATTCATCTAGTTAGACTGATGATGCAAAGTTTGCTAGCAATTAAGCCAATATGGAAAGTTCGCTAGCAGGTTAGCTATGGCTAAGATGGAGAGTCTGTTTGGGGAATGTGTTGTGTTTAAGATATGGCCATCTAGCTTAGGCGGAGTAAAACATTAATAGTTTGGCCTACAACAGTGTTTCTCAAACTTTTTCAGTTTCAGGACCACTTAACTAACCCTAGCTAAAAAAAAAAAAAAGATTAGACCTACTTCAACAGTAGCCTATAATTAGTCTACACAATAGGCCTACTCACTGAACCACCTTGCTTATTGTCTTTGCACTTTGTGTCAGAGGATTCATACTGTATGATTTAAATTGGCATATCTTACATAGACAGTGTTGCAGAACTGTTTGGATTTACATACAAGTTATATTGCAAACAACTCATCTATATTATATTTTACCACGTCTGCTCGCGGACCACTTGGGATAGCTTGCAGACCACCAGTGATCCCCGGACCACACTTTGAGAAACACTGGTCTACGAATATGACAGTGGTCCAGTAAATTCGTTTACTGTCTATGGTCAAATCCCAGCCGAGCTATAACTGTAGCTCGACTTACCTGTGCATGTTAACATACTGACTGACAAAAAATCAGAATGAGTAATTATAACAGACGAGTAGCCCTGTGGACACACAATGTTGTTGGAAAATTGAGATGTGTGAAAACACTATTTGACTCAAATGGTAATCAGAAATAATTTGTTATTAAAAAAGACTAAAATGTGTTGACTAAAACTGACTAAGACTAAGATACCTTTAGTTTTCTTTTGACTAAAACTACACTAAAATGACGAGACTTTTAGTCGACTAAAACTTGACTAACAAAAATGATATTTGAATGACTAAATATGACAAAGACTAAAAAGGACATTTCGTCACAAGACTAAGACTAAGACTAAATTAAAAATAGGTGATAAAATTAACACTAATCTCTCCACAGAAATCTCACTAGAGCTGTCAGTAGGAGATCCAGAGGTAAAAGTAGCTCGAGTCCTAAACACCGTAAGCACAGAACAGTCGGGTCTAACAGACCGTCTGTCCAACTTTTCCTCTTGGTCTAGCGCAACCAAAGCTGTTGCTCGCATATTAAGATGGATAAAGAAAGATAAATCAAACCACCTAGCTACTGTAACAGAAAGGAAGAAAGCAGAATGTGTCATAGTTAAGGCTCTACAAAGTGAGATGTACAAAGATGAAATAAACACAATAAGACAAGGAAAAACTTTGCGACAGAACAATGAATTGTAAACTCTTGATCCCTTCATAGGAGAAGATGGTGTGCTTAAGGTGGGAGGGAGGCTCGGCAACTCTGCGTCAGCAAATGCCTTTAAACACCCCATGGTCATTCCCAAGAGTCACCCCATAACGAAAATGATCATCGCTGACTGTCATGAGAAGGTTAAACATCAAGGGAAAGGTTTCACGATGAATGAAATAAGATCAAATGGATTTTGGATACCAAGCATGAATAGGGTTGTGGCATCCTACATTCAACAGTGTGTCATCTGCCGAAAACACAGGAGACCCACTGAAGAACAGAGAATGGCTGATCTTCCTTCAGAAGGAGTAGATATATTCAGAATAGTAGTTATTGAGGTATGGATTGTTTTGGTCCATTTATAGTTAAACAGGGACGAAACACTTACAAACGATATGGCCTCCTTTTCACATGTTTCTCTTCTCGTGCAATACACATTGAGATGCTGACCGACCTGTCCACAGACACCTTCATCAATGGGTTGCGCTGTTTCATCTCCATACGTGGTACGGTCAGACAGATAAAGTCAGATCAAGGAAGTAATTTCATTGGAGCTCGAAATGAACTACGTGAAGCGTTAAAGGAAGTTGATCCAGAACGAGTAGCCGCATTTCTGTCAAACAAACAGTGCAACTTCATTATGAATGCACCGCATTCGAGTCATGCTGGAGGAGTGTGGGAGCGACAGATCAGGACAATAAGGGCTATCCTCAACATCACTCTTTCACTTTCCCCAGGAAGGATAGATGATTCTGCTCTTCATGCCTTCTTTTATGAAGTAATGGCAATAGTAAACAACAGGCCCCTCACTGTCACAAATTTAAATGATCCAAACAGTCTAAAACCCCTCACGCCAAATCACTTGCTTACACTTAAATCCACAGTAGCGCTACCACCACCAGGCAAGATTACTAGAGAAGATCTGTACACACGCAAAAGGTGGCGACAGGTACAATTTCTAGCTGAGCAGTTTTGGAGTCGTTGGCTTAAGGAATATCTTACCAATATCGCCACAAGACAACGCTGGCATATCCCAAATAGAAACCTACAAATAGGCGACATAGTGATGATGAAAGATGAAGACTTACCTAGAAATGAGTGGCGGCTCGGAAGAGTTTTGGAGACTACTGCAAATAGGGATGGGCTAGTAAGAAAGGTTAAGATACAGTTGGGAGACAGAAATCTGAATGAGAAGGGTGAGCGTATCAGCAAGCCATCAGTAGTTGAACGTCTAATACAAAAGCTAGTTTTATTAATGGAGACTTAAGAATTATACTAATTCTTTCTATTGAAGAGTTGAAAATTCAGTTCATGATTTAAAAAAGGGTTTGGTTCAGAGTGATTTCACTCATGATTTTAAAAGGTGTCAATTCATGATTTCAGTGTGTTTGATGTGTAAAGTCAAATCATGATTTTAGTGTGTTGAAATGTGTTTAAGGTCAATACATGATTTCACAGTGTGTTAATGTATACCCTTCAAATGTATTCACTGATGTTTTGATTATATTGAATGTTTAGGCAGGGTTATTTTCTATGGAAATCATTCGTGCCGGTTGTAAATGTGAACTCATGATTTGGTGGGAGTGTAGATAACCCTGTTAAATAAGTGTGTTTTCATACTATGTGTTCTATACTTTTATAGTTTGTTTATGCAAAGTAATGTTAAAACTTGTAAAAAGGACAAAGGACTTTTATTTAGCACTTCACTTTAAAAGGGACTTTTATTTTGACATGATCCTACCATGCACTCCTACGGAAAGAAGCTGCCTATGTCAGAACAACAGTACTGTGAAGCTGAATGGAATGTGAAGCTGGAACGGAATGCATGTTAAGATATTTTGTAGTTTAAAGAAAAGTTTGCTCCTTTACTGGAGAGTTGACAAGCTCTTACGGTGTTTGCAAGTGTTCAAAAGGGTATTGAAGTTATTAGTCTACGTATTACGTTGTTACACGGCTTTACTCAACTTCTGTGTAGGCTAATAAACCAAAGTGAACTTTGTGCAACATCAGTCTTCGAGCCATCTTTCAGTAGAGGTAGCTACAAAGTTTACCCAGTGTAGGCAGTTGCCATAAGGTATGTTAAAACCGCTTGCCATAGAACTGCCAGTCATGGACAACGGCATTTGCAAGCAAGCTACAGTATTCTAACAGGGACTACTTTCCAGTTAATTCAGTGTGTTCCCAAATGCTTCAAGAAATTTCATTTCATGTTACATGTCGTTTGAAGTGTTGAAGTGTTTAGATTCCCAGCGCTAGTAGGCATTTTAACAGCAGCTATGGCTATGCGCTAACACCAGTCAGCTGAGTTTAATTAGCGATAACGTACAGAGATGGTTCCTTAGCCTCTTTCACAGCTCAGTGACATCAGATATGTAACCTACATATTTATGTTTTTGCCAGCTAACTTTTAACATGATCTTCATATGGGTGGTTGACGTTTTAGGCCGAAAAAAAGTTTTTCCAAAAAAAATCTATTAGAATCTAAAAAAAAAAGATATTAGGCATGGAAATCACTTAGTCCTGTTGTACTGACCCTTCCATTCCCAAAAATATGTATGGTCTTTTGGATTTTGTGTTGAAATTCATATTTATTCACTAATTAGTTGTGGTAGTGACTAAAATTGTCATATGGTGTGACATGAAAGTTATTGTTTGTAAAATTATAATGGGGTATTTTGTTTTTAATGTGAGCAATGTATTATAATCTTCTATCATTACTTCATCAAGATCTAGCATTTCCTTGTGCAAATTTATTACATTTTACAGTATATTTCTTCATCAATACACAGAGTAAGGCATATGTCCTCAATCTGTCAATAAACGTCATATTCATTTTGACATACCTTGATATAAAAGAAAGAATGTATGATTGTATGTATGTAATGTATGATTGTACCAAATGATATGGTGTCAAGCCATATGATAAATAACACCACAAAACAATCTGTTAATACAAAAATGTGTATTAGCCTATATGTATTTCACAAGCAACAAAAGACAGTTTAAGACAGGTATATCATGTAAAGGTTCACTTTCAGAAATCACAACTATTCAAAACAGAATGCCACCAAATATTGTATAGCTCTTGGGTTCCCTGAGTTTTTCTATTCAACAATTTATTCAGATAATTTAAAAAGTTTTCCTGCATTATAATCAGATTAAATTGTTGCAATTACTTATAGTGCTAAAGACAACATTAATAGTACTGTTTTCTTTAACACCAGAATTTATTTTCTCAGACTACTATTGATATTTAGAATGTCAAATATGTATCTTTTGTATCCAAGGCTGTAGAGTGAGTGAGTGAGTGTGTGTGGAGGTGATTTTTGTGTTTTATGTGTGTGTGATTCGCAATACATGCAATAGTTGCATCTTAAATAATAAATGTTAAATCATGTTAAATATGTCAAAAAATATATTTTACACTTAATTATGAGTTAAACATATGTATGAAAAAAACATTATTTATGCAGGAAAATGCAGTTTCTATCATACAGTGTGACAAATAAATCATATGGTGTGACGAGAAAACCCGGTCACACTATATGATATGGGGTCACACCATATGAGGTTTCATGTACTTGCAAAAGACAATGCAAAAGGGAACTGAAGCAGGAATGCCGGATATAGTGTCAGCACTGGCTTTGCAAATAACGATGTCAGACAAGGTAGAATATGTCGCATGATTTTATGAAAGTACGATGTATTGCGACATCAGATGCAAGTCAAATTTGTAGTTTCTTATGTCTCATTCCATCGAACTACAGAACCGCTACCCGATCTGGCAAACTTACATAGTGCGGTTATAGCCGATAGAGGGCCGCGAAGCGAATGCAGAAGTTCCGTTCATCCTGTTACGAGTTGATTAACCACTGAAACGGTTTTGGAAACATTATTTTAAGGTACAAAAAACTCTTTGGTGTTGCTTTAATGTTTTCTTAATGTCATCCTGTGCTCACACGCAGGCACACACAGCAGTGTCTGAACACCATCGCAACTCTGTTGTTCCACCCCTGCACTCAAAGATGAATGAATGTCAATTTAAAACACAATGATTGTGTGTGATTGTGAAATACTCTGTTGGAGGGTGTTCAGATATGAACATGGAGGGTCAATCTAGTCAAACTAATGGAATTAAAATGTTGATAACCACAAAATATCCATGAACAACACAACAACGACTACTCTTAACTCTCGACCAGTAGTTCATTTCCTCCCGTATTGACTGTTGCAATTCACTCTTCTCCTTACTCAACAAATCTGTCCTTCACCCCCTGCAATCCATTAAAAAATGCTGCTACTAGGCTACTAGATCAAACAGGCGCACCTATATCACCCCTCTACTCTGCTCCCTTCACTGGCTTCCTGTAACTGACAGGATCCAATTCAAAATTCTCACCATAACTAAGGCTCTACATGGTCAGGCCCCTGCTTATCTTGCCAACATAATTCACCTATACACCCCTTCCCGGTCTCTCAAATTCCCCCGCTGCTTGCGAGACCGTACATGTATGGAATAGTTATCCCACTAAACCATGCTTTACTAAAACCTAGCATAGCCTTCACACATTTGTACTCCTATTATTTGAACTCATTGGCAAAGTCTTAAATTTCCCCTGGGGATCAATAAAGTATCTATCTATCTATCTATCTATCTATCTATCTATCTATCTGTGAAACTAACTTCACCATGGTGTCAGTCAATGACAAGACAGTTATATGCAGTTACTTTCACTATTGACTAACCACTCGGTGAGTTGCACAGTTTTGAAAACGAACGTTAAGGGTTGTTTTAGGACATGTTTGAACATGCCTGTTGGCAGCCACTGAGTAGTCAAAGGCGATTCAAAGTGAGTCAGAAAAGTCGAGACAGGACCAATCGTCAAAATTTCGGTGTCCACCACTCTAGTTCATCCAAAACTAACCAGAAAAGGGACTCAAAGTGCTAAATACCGGAATTTTCCTTTAAGCCTTCTCCCCTCTGAACGGTAAAGTGACATGCCCACTTCGCAGGAAAAAACAACTATTTTCTGGTACAAGAGTAAAGAGTTATGTTTAAGCATAGATACCACTCTACTGTAGAGTCCAACTTGCTGCTTAAGTCATGCAGCATGTTGTAATCTGTCTGATTTCTGCTTTAGCAGATATGGCTAAATATTTCATGGTCTTTTTCTTTTCTCAGACATGCACAGAAGATAGTTTGGAGCTTCATAGTTATGGGATGCTGATACCATGCGGCAATAATTTCAGGGGGGTGGAATTTGTTTGCTGCCCAGGCAGAGCAGGAATCAATGGACAAGAGCGAGGAAATGTGGATGGTGTGTTTAAACGCATGAGCCTGACCCAAACCAGCCATAGGTGAGTGATCTTTATGTCTTGTTTGAAACCTTGTCACTGACATTTTGAGGTGATGATGTTTATTAATAACTAGATGTACCACATATCTCTTACAAGAGAAGAAATGCAGGACAAATTAACAATGCTTGACAACAGCCGCAAAGTTAGGATTGAGAATAAACATAGAAAAGACTTAAAGTTATGAAAATCAGTAACAACAGCAATGCCAAAATCAGATTACAAGATAAAGGGGTGGAGCAAGATGTAAAAGTATGCATAGGAAAAGCAAACGTTAAATCAATGCTTCTGTACGGTGCAGAGACATGGAAAACAACAATGATGCTAGACAGAAAAAATTAAAGTTTCATTAGTGGATGCCTAAGGGAAATACTGGAATTATTGTGGTCAAACAAAATCAATAATGAAGGGCTATGGGAGTGCACAAACCAACTGCCACCAAAGATGGAGATCTAAAAAGGAAATGGAACTGGATCGGACACATTCTACGCAAGGATCCAGCAAACATCTCACCAGGCAAGCACTGAGGTGAAACCCCCAGGAGGATGAAATGGAAAAAAGGAGGGATGCAAATTGTCAGCTGCCTATGCTCCACATAGTAGTTTAAAGGCAAGTCAAGTAAGTCAGATGTACCGCATAGTGGTACAAAATATGGCCGCCACCCAGTCCTGCACATTCTCTCCGCAAAAATAAATCATGCTTGTCAATTCGTCTCAATCTCCTACTTCATCCCCTACTCTTGCAACTCATGTAAGTGAGTGTGTGTGTATGTGTGTGTGTATTTGCTTCTGTGTGTATGTATATTCGTTAGTGATTGTGTGTGTGCACATGTTCATGCGTGTGTGTGTGTGTGTGTGTGTGTGTGTGTGTGTGTGCTACTTTGTGAGTTTATGATTCTGTGTGTGTTCGCTCATGTGGGGGCGTGCTGTGCTGTACTGTATTGTACTGTGCTTTTTCTAGTTTGCAATGTTTTGCCTCTCAGATCATTGGAAATTAACTGTCCCCCTTGGATGAAGTGGGAGATTATGTGAAGTTAAAGGAACCGTATGTAAGATTGTGGCCAAAACTGGTACTGCAATCACTTTCAAATTACTGTAGAGCGGTGTACCCCTCCCCTCCCCTGACTGGCAGAGCTGGCAACCCGGATGCCGAAACACTACTAACTTCGTAATTAGTAGATACGTGGAGGATGGCGCATCAGGCCAAAACACAACATGACAACATCAACATCAGTTGAGGGCTGCAACTTCACTTTTTAAATGACAATATCCTGGCCGGACTACTGTTGTCAGTGTATTCAAGTATTTGAAATTAACATGATTTCTTAATGTCTAGTGACATATCAGGGCCATTTTATGATTAATTGAAATACATTTCTTACCTATGGTTTCTTTAAAAAAGGTTCAGTTGCCACTATGATTCTTAGTCTAGGTCAATTTTTAAAATAAATTAACCCTGAAGGCAAATCATGTTAATTTTTGGCATACAACATTATTAGGGGTTTTGAAGGGTGTTGAATTCAAATGCTCAAAAATGTCCCATAATGCCTCAAAATGGAAAAATCCAATATGGCCGCCGCCGCCAGGTCAAAATTGAATTAATTACTTATCTTTTGGACTGTACAAGGTAAAAACCTGAATGTAATGTGCTTTTATAGGTTTTCACATATAGGGGATTCAATGCCATGCTCAGATTTAAGATCAAGACTAGAGAAAATGCTTGAAATTACATGGTTAAAATTGTTGTCTCGGATAATGAATAATTCATGAAAAAAGAGGACCATGAAACAGGTTGATGGCTTTCTGAAGAATTTACTTGAAACATGTTTAGAAGCAAGGTTGATTACCATATTTTAACTATCTATTTATATTATTTATCTGTATTTTAACTATTTATTTAGTATTTGAAGAAAATGCTTGAAACTCTTAAGCTATTACTACTAGATTTGCCTACTAATGAAATATTGTACCTGAGCCTATTGTTTTGATGTCAGTGTGCTATGATGACATGTTTGCCCATCCCACCCCTACCCGTACCCCTACACACACAAATACCCATATGTAACCCTGAATGAGGCCACACCCTCTACCTATACACTGAGGAGGCGCTTTTTAGCAATTATGTCGCTCCCCTCACATGATGCTCAGCAGTAACAGGTAAACTATAACATAATATCACAACAATTTGTTTAGGACCATGTAATACATCTATAATAGCATGTGAAGATTGTTATGTGAGGATTATGTATAGGCTGAATAATTAATATATTGTAAGAAACTCAAAAAACGTTAACTAGTTAGCCTTTGTGAATAGGAAGAAGCTAACTAGAGCCTCGACTCTCCGGGATGTGGGCCCCCTCTTGACAAGATGTCGGCCGCAGCATTCAAGGCCCCCGGCACATGAACTGCTCTGAGAGAGCTGAACAGGGGATGAGCCCAGAGCCACAGGTCTGTCGACAGGCTGCAAAGACCTGGAAACCCCAAGCCGTGCTCACAGTGCACATGTTCCTCACCATCACATGTTGTCCTCTTAGCCACGGTAGAAAGTGTCGGAGGGCGAGGAGAGCGGCCCTCAGCTCCAGGACATTGATGTGCTAGGATAGCCAAGGGTCCGTCCAGAGACCATTGATGCCCTGACCATCGAGAACAGCGCCCCAGCCTACTGGGGATGCGTCTGTAAATTACGACCCACTGACGAATCTCTGGTTCCATGGCACTCTCCTTCTCGGTGTTGGCGGGATCTCTCCACCAGTATACGGCCCTGTGAAGCCTGCGGGACACAGTCACCTTGGCCTGGGAGGGCCCTTGGGGGCACAGACCGAGGCTCAACAGGCACCTCTGGACTGGGCGCATGTGAAGGGCCATAAGGCCCAAGAGGCGAAGGCAGAGTTTCCACTCCACCTGGGTGTGCAACGTGAAGCAACTGAGACATTGAGACGGTTTCCCTCCTGGAGTCCAGGACCATGTCCAGGAAGGTGGTGACCTGGGAAGGCTGGAGCCTGCTTTACTTGGGATTGGGGCGCAAGCCCAAGTCCTGAATGTGCTTCAACAGCAAGGCCACGTGTAGGAGGCATTGCACTTCTGAGGTTGCACAGATGAGCCAGTCGTCTAGATAGTTTAATATCCTGAGCCCCCTCTGCCTCATGGGTGCAAGAACTGCATCCATGCACCTGCTGAAGGTTTGGGGGGCCAGAGAGATTCCAAATGGGGGGACTTGGAACTCGAAGACCTGACCCTCAAACACAAACCTCAGGAACTGCCAATGCCCTGGCCATGGGTATCTGAAAATAAGCATCCTGTAGGTCGATGGTAGCAAACCAGTCCCCTGCATTGATGGCCTGCCGCACCCTCGGAACTGTGATGAACCTGCACCTCAGAGACCGGAGGTGTACCCTGAGGTCTAAAATACGACGAAGGTCCTCTGTGTGCTTGGGTACAGGAAAATAACGGGAGAAGAACCCCGCTTGGGGGTCTGAACTCCTGACTTCCCTTATCGCCCTTTTGACCAGGAGGGTGGACAGCTATGCACGTAAGGTCTGAGCGTGGTTCATGGTGGAGAGCACCCATGGATCTGCTCCTAGCAAAGCCTTAATGCATCGAGCTGAGAGGCGAGGCTGGCTGGCCCGGAGATTGTCAGGAACGACAAGGGCGCCTGGAGAGGCCACGGGCACTAGCACGCTGGCCCCCCGGCCAGGTTGTGGGCGGCTACCCCGCCCCTGGGATGCCTGAAGCCGCTGCATGAGATCAGTCGGCCCCCAAGACGGATGCCCCAAGGTAGGTGTTGGCTGAGGCGTGAATGCTCAAGGGCGCCTAGCGCCCCTGGTATGCCTGCCAAGAGACCCTGTCACCTCTTCTGCACAGGGCCAGCTGTCACGCGCCTGCTGCAACAGGGTGGTTGCCTGTGGTCCGAACATGGACCCAGGCTCCACCGGCACTCTCAAAAGACACTCTCTTGTCTGCCTGCTGGAGCTGAGATTAAGACAGCCAGAGATGGCGTCTAGCTACTTAGAACTGAGCCAAGGAGCGGCCCGATGCCACTGCCTGCTCCTTAGACATTGCAGCGAGGTACACAGAGGCTGACTGGAGCTCTATCAAAAGAGTGGGATCACCGGCACTGCTTTGCAAGAGACCAGAGAGGTGTCGAACATACAGGGACAGAATGGCCGCTGTGTTAGCCAGGCGGGCTTGCATCGCTATGGGCCTATGCAGCTTACCCAGCAGAGCCTCCATAGTCCTGCCATTGGCACTGAGGCAGGAGGGACCACCAAAGAGGGAGTTGGGGGAGGAGAAGAGGGGCTCCAAAGCTGGATCCACTGGGAGGAGCGAGCCACAACCAATCAACCCTTCGCCGTACATGTTGGAAAGCACCTTAGCCTGTCCAGACCACCTACAGTGGGCAGTGCTTCGACTTGGCCAGCTTCACTCGCGGTCCGCGCGTGGGATCACGCGGTATCACGCGACTTTAATTTGTATTTTTCCAGTGAGACGCTGCAACAACCCAAACAACCGGTAGATGACTCAAGTGAGCAGGGTGTCTCGTAAAAAGAAATGGAGCCTGGAAAACCCTACACAGACTTCACTACAGACTTTAGCAGACTGGTTTAGAAATAATGTAATAGCCAGAAATATGCCTGCCCTGCCCTAATAAAGAAATATTTGGTTAACTGCGAGTGAATCCCGTTTGCAGCCGTAGAGACGCAGGACAAATTAAACATTCTGGTTTTCTCCGAGTGCAACGATGATAGACAGACATCATTTGGACAAAATATAGAGTATTAACCTCCGTTGCTCAGCCAAATGCCTTCCTGTTACGCCCTGTTATCACGGAGTTACAGGCGATAAACCATTTTGATGGTCACAAGTTTACTTCATTAGGGACTGTTCGTTATTTATTTAAGGGGCTACCGGAGGAGTTTTGGGAGCATTAGTCCAAAAAGACGTGACCCTCCCTCGCCAGCAATACATTTTTCTATGACCCTCCAAAGTGATTATGAAAAAATCACTGTCAACTTTTTTCGGGTTTATAAGCCTACTGTATTTTAACGTTTTCACATATTTGGCCATAAGCCGTTTATCATAGGCTATCACGAAACCAAACTTCAAAGGCTTAACACTTTAACAGGGGAATTAATTGGGCATGAATCATGCTGAACGCTATTTCGCTACCTTAGAATAATAAGGTTCTATCTGCGTTTGAGTAGGTACAACCGGGACGATTGAAACGGGACTTAATGAAACATTCGGTTTTCTCCGAGTGCAGCGATGATAGACAGTTTGGACAAAACATGGAGCATATTAACCTCCGTTGCTCAGCCAAATGCCTTCCTGTTACGCCCTGGTATCATGGAGTTACAAGTGATAAACGATTTTTGATGGTCACAAGTTTACTTCATTAGCGGTTTATTTTTTTGGATTATTAAAGAGTGTTTTTCATTTAAAGGTTTGACTTCGTGCTTATTCAGTAGAGCATTTAGTGCTCTCCCCAATCCCAGACGTTCACATTGCATGTTTGTTTGTAATGGATGCAACCTTGAGATAGGCTATGCGTTTGACAATGAGTTGTTAACAGAACCAAGACATATAGCCCAGCAGCAATCTAGGGACTGATCGTTATTTATTGAAGTTGCATGACCCTCTCTTGCCTGCTAGAAATTGTTCAATGACCCTCCGACAGAATTGTTAAAAAAGACATGACCCTCCCCTGCCAATTGTCTTCCGCCCGCGCCACAGCCACACACTTTGTGATAACGTTCTTAAACCAATCTTTCCCGTGAGCTTGCATGCTACCAGTCCTTCCTTTTCAAATGTGTTGCGCCTGTTTGCACAATTTCACAAATAATCATATGTGATTAATAGGATGACAAAAAATCCCTGTGCACGGGGACCGAAACAATGCATGCCAACTTTTTCCGTGTTTATCACGTATTTTAACTTTCCCCACTGTCTTGCCGTTTTAATGTTTTCCCGTAGAATATCCCATATTTTAATACTCTCATAACAGCCCTGCCATCGGGCCTGTCTCTGTGTTGCCCTGTTGCTACCCCTTGCCCTTCCAACTAAAACAGATGTCTTCAAATCATCGTTTTCCTTGCTTGAAGGCTTAACTTAGAGTGATGTTAACCTATTTAAGTTTAACGCAGTAGCGATTGTCGTGAGAGCACGATTCATTGGCGCCTGCATGTTCGGCCTTATGTCACGATGCGCACCTGAGGCTACTCAGCTGCAAGAGAAATAATTTCCCCTGTTTGTATGTTCACTGTAGGTTGGCCTACCATAACTTACCAACTCTGCACTGTAGACTGGCTATTTATATTTTTCTGTGAAATAAGCAAATGTATTTGTTCAACTTTATGAAGCAGAATTACGCATAGGGTACTTGGAACATAATACATTTGACAAAGGACAGATGAATGTTGCTAGTGACAAAATATTAACTTTCAGTGTTTTACGATGTCTTTGTCATGGGGAAGTGTTTTTCCCCATGCATTTATTCTAGGTTACTGTCAGTGACTGCCGTGAGAGAAGCGGGGTCTGTGTTGTGTTGTGTTGCGTTGCGTTAATTTATTTTCATTGGGCATACCGTGCCGTGCCGTCCACAGCTCTTCAGTTCTGACAAAGCCAAAATTACTCCTTTTGAAACAATGAGTGCAGGAAGCGCGTTTGTATGGTTATATTGCTTGACGGGGGGGCTGGTCCCAAGCAGCTTTCAGCCATAAGGCTACTTTGAGAACATTTCATTTCACCCTACACTAATATTCAAAATGTTGAAAACTATTTCGGCATAGCCTATAAAGCAGTTTAATTAAATGGAATGTTAGTTGTAAACAAACGAGCTACTTGGTGAGGCTTGGCCTCACAGATCGCTCGTGCCTTAGATAGCAGGAAAAATCTTCACGATAGGCCTATTAACTAACCACCCGATTCACGTTGGCTGGGGGGAAGGGGGGCCATCAGACAATTGTGCCCAGTTAATCCGGCCCTTCCCCCAAAAAATCACACCTTCCCACCTCTGACAGCTTAAAAGAAGTCAAGAGGACTCCTTACTCACAGACCTATTCACAAACCTGCGGTTTTGAAATCCTATGCAGCTACAGGAGCTTCCAATGTGAGGAAGCAATTTTGCATTGTAGGCATAACTAACATGCAATAACGCCAACAACAACCAAAACTAGGCTAATCATTGTCAACATGTAAATTAAATGTAACATTAGTGTGAATCAAATTAAAATGTTCTCTTTTGCAAACGTAGGCATAGTAACAGAATAATTTAATAATGTTACAAAGATACTACATCAATCCGTATGTTTCATTGGGCTACTAGGCTATTTGTTTTGCCTTGATTCATTTAGGCTAGGCCTTTTTATTCAGGGGCCGTATTCACAAAGAATTTTAAGGCTAAAAGTAGCTCCTAACTGGCGAATTTAGGAGCAACTCCTAAAATAATAAATGCGTGTCACTCCTAACTTTAGGACTCCTAATTTTTCACACAAAAGTAACTCACGAAGCATTTTAGACCTAAAAGTAGCACCTAAGTCTGGGACAGCTTAAGTCGAGAGGACTCTAACTCACTAAGACCTATTCATAAACAGCTTTTTGTGGCATTTTACGTTGCGATGTTTTGAAATAGCCTATGCGCAACAGGAGCTTCCAATCGCAAGGGAACAATTTTGCATTCATAAAAGGGATGCAATAACGCCACCAACAACAACCAAAACTACTCATTGTTAACATGTAAATGAAATGTAACGTTTCATTGTGAATCAAATTAAAATGTTCTCCTCTTTGCAAACGTAGCCTAGGGATATGGTGACAGATTAATTTAATAATGTTGCAAAGGTAGGCTACTGCATCAATCCATAGGCCTATGTTTCATTAGGCTACTAAGCTATTTGTTTTGCCTTACTCTTTATTCATTTAGGCTAGGCCTTTTTATTCAGTTATTAATCATCTTCCGTCCTTCGTGACTACTTGTGTAAGCGACGATTCTCCGACCTGTCACCTGTCAGTCATCATCGGAAGAGAGGTGTTTGGAATTCCCGCGTTACAATCGTCAGCCAATCAAGGTGGTCACTTCAGTCAAGCTCGTGCATGAGTAATGACGTCATCCATAGCCATACGAAGACTCACTCCTAGTTTAGGAGTTGTCTGAAAGGCTTTGTGAATAACTTTTAGAGAAAACTCCAATCTAAAATCTTTAAGTGCGATTTAGGAGTAGCCTACTCTTAGTAGTAAGATAAAAGCCTTTGTGAATAGCCTACGGCCCCAGTTATTCATCATCTTCCGTCCTTGTGTAGCGACGCATTCTGAGACCTGTCACTCATCATCGTGAAGGGAGGTGTTTGGAATCATGCCCGAAGTTACAATCATCAGCCAATCAGCCAATCAAGGTGGTCACGCTTGCCCATTTACCCAAATTAATGGTTGAATATTACTGATGATCATTGTTATTTAAGAACATGCAGTGTCGTAGGGTACCAAAACATCTTGCTTTCGTAAAAAAGCATCATAACGCACATTCTGGCGGGTCTGTTATTTACTGTAGGCTCGCAAAACCACATGCCTTTATTTTGGGCAAGCCTGCATTCATTCATTCATTCAACCTTTATTTATTCTCGAGGGTCATTGAGGGAAGCCCTCATTTTCAATGAAGCCGAAATTACAGAAGCTAAGCAAAGCGCTCCACAAACAAGACAACATTCGAGGCCTTCTGTTGAAGAATTTTATATAAAGCCTGCACTGACAGTAATCCTCCTGCCCCTGATAGGTCTACCACAGCTGTGGATAGTGTGGAGTGTTCAAGTAATAACACAATCCAATGTGTGTCTCAATTGTCCCCCGCTGACCACCTCACACATTTCTCTAGATTTTGCAACGAACTTACATGACACAATGCCATAAAATATGCCAGTTTTAGGACACAGAATAATGTTTGTAATGATACCAGGTAGGCCAGGTATTGTCGAAGGTGCATGGTGAAGTGAAATTCTTACTTTGGAAAACAAACATTTGCCGATATCATCGCCGATCATCAGAATATTGCAACAGATTCTGTGTTCTGGACTGTAGGTTGTAACTTGTTAAGCCAGTGGTTCTCAAACTTTTATTTCATTCCCCACTTTGATCAAGGGGCATGACTGATGATAGTGGAGATAACGTGTTATCCCGAGGCTTTTGCAAGTCAGCATCTTCGACGGTAGTCTATTAAAAATATAAGTTTTCGATGTCCCAAACGGAGAGCCATACAATATTGTTTTTAACGATCTCTATGCTACTCACAAAAATGTAGGCATGGGGACATGATGAAGTAGATTATCCAACTGTCGTGTGTTAAATTATTGTGATTACGAGACAGTGGTTTTCAAACATTATCATTGACTCGGACATCTAACTAAATGCAACAGGCTCATATCGTCCCTCGTGATTAGCAAAATGAGGACCAGTGTTTTGTCAAATTGCAAATAGCTATTCGTTTTAACTATTTGTTTACAAAAAGCACTTCATAGCTACTATCTTAATCTTGGAATATGGGAGGAAGTGGTGGCGTCTGCAGTCAGCCAAATATGAATGTAATTCTGCGGCATAAAGCAGATGTAATTGTTTATTTTACAGAAAAAAAAAAATGACATGTCAAGCAGTCAATTGACTACATTGTAGTCAAGAAGTAGGGCAAATTAATTTCTGAAACCAAAACGTGGGTCATAGTTGTCTAAGCCTCTATTATGCGTAGCCTGTTAAAAAACGCCGCCAGATAGTATTAAATCGGCAACAACATTGTTTTCTGCAGAAGCCTACCCAAGGCTACAGATTAATTCTGAAGAGTTATTTCTCTACTGGCTCAATTATCACACCACTGTTTTGATTTTTATGTAGTTGCGTTAACCCCAACACTGACAATAATGTAGACAGCAAATTTCGATTTCGATTTTCGTGTAGTCAAGCCTTAAGCCATACCCAAGTAGCCTAAATCGAGGTAATGTTTAATTATGCATGATTTATTTTGTTATTGAATTCGTAGGCTGGGATTACTCTCGGCAACAATTATGTAAGGGACGACAGGCAGAGCGATGTACAGTGGCAGAGCGACGCACAGTGGCTGAAAGTGGTACTAAAGCTTCACGCAGCTTCACGCCGCGTAATGCGCGAATGAAGTGGTCATTTGAAAGCGATACCCACTGTACAAAAAGTAGTTGGGGAGGAAAACTGGCGACAGAACAAGTCGCTAAAGTCTGGTAGGAGGGGAATGAGCGCCCCCACTGGGCGCTCAGTCATGTCTGTGTGGAACCTAGACGCAGAGGTAAGGGGCTTCTCTGGAAGGGGAATATCAAGAGCCCTGGATGCCCTGCCAACGACCTCCTCAAACAGACGGGCCAGCTCGCCTCCCACGGGGCTGGCTACACAGGGCAGTGCACAAGGTAGCTCCTCTCCCTCAGACGCAAGAACAGTCTCAACATCCACAATGGCCTCCTTATCTTCCTCCTCCAGCTCACACGGACTGGTAGAAGGAGCAGGTTGGGGAACTGCAGGCCTTGTGCTAGGAGAAAACAGTGAGGCTTGTGAGGCTGCTGAGGACTCCCCAAGCCCCCTGGCTACTCTTGCCATCTTCCTTGACGGCCCCTCGGAAACAGGAGAACCCGCACGTTTACTAGAGAAAAAACGACAACGGGCTTCCCTTGTGTGCATAGGCATAATTAAACAATTCATGCACGACTGGGGGGCGTCCCTTGCCAAGAAAGCATGTTGGTGACCCAAACACAACACACACTTATCAGGCCATCCAAATGTGCATGATCAGTTACCACAGCAGTGCCACAGCTACTATCTCTTCCACCAATTCCAAAAGCTTGTAAGGAGATCACCTGCTGTGGTTGTGTCAAGGGATGTCTGAGCCAGCGCTACAGTACAGCAGGAAAAGTTGCATGTTATGCATGGAGTCATGCAGCTGCAGCAGCACCTGTCAGAACACTGCTGGAGAGGAGGAGGATAAGGATGATTAGGAAAGCCTAAGTGTGTAACCTACAGTACCTCTTCATACCAAGAAGTTTAAAGAATTGATTAGAAGAGAATGGATTAATTACTAAATAAATAGGTAAATATGCATTATTAAATAAATAGTTAAAATACAGATAAATAGATAAATACAGATAAATAATATAAATATATAATTAAAATATGGTAATCAACCTTGCTTCTAAACATGTTTCAAGTAAATTCTTCAGAAAGCCATCAACCTGTTTCATGGTCCTCTTTTTTCATGAATTATTCATTATCCGAGACAACAATTTTAACCATGTACATTCATTTCAAGCATTTTCTCTAGTCTTGATCTTAAATCTGAGCATGGAATTGAATTCCCTATATGTGAAAACCTATAAAAGCACATTACATTCAGGTTTTTACCTTGTACAGTCTAAAAGATAAGTGATTAATTAGATTTTGACCTGGCGGCGGCCATATTGGATTTCTCCATTTTGAGGCATTATGGGACATTTTTGAGCCTGGCATACAGAAGATTTGAATTCAGCACCCTTCAAAACCCCTAAAAATGTTGTATGCCAAAATAAGGGACTTTAAATAAGCACATTTTCCAAAATCCTGCCTAGTCTATCTAGGGAAAAGTCCCGTCACACATACTAGTCATGAGGTCAAGCAGCCATACTCTTATCCCAAGTGATACATCATTAGATGTGTGCATTGGCATATGTACACCATTCAACTAAACTATGTCCTCACAGTTTAAAGTTTCTCACACACTGCTCAATATGTATGTGTGTGTACATATTATATATATCTACAAATACACATATAGTGGGCACTGTCATCAAAACCGCATCGTCACTCGTCGAAAGCTTATTCAAATTTAGTAGGATGTCCAGTCCACATTGGGAGGATTTTGTTATCAAACGTCGAACGCATGACACAACAAGGTGTTCCTTTGGGTTTTTTAATCAGTTATGGGTGTGTTTGGGGCGTAACATCATTTAAACCAATGAGAATGACACCTGTCATTCCCTTTAACGGCGCAAAGCGCGATGTCAAATAAATGCATCTGTATTTTGACATTCAACGGCGCATTTGAAGGAGGCTGCTTGCGAGACCGTATGGAATAGTCATGGAGTTAGCATGTTAGCATTGTTAGCCTTTTTAGCAAAACTGTTAAAAATGATAGTTAGCATGCTAGTATGTTAGCATGCTAGTTAAGTTAGCTAACTTAGCTAAATTAGCTAAGTAACATGGTTAACATAGTTAGCATGCTAGTTAGCATAGTTAGCATAACTACTAAAAATTATAAGCTTAGTTAACTAAGTCACATGGTTAACATAGTTAGGATGTTAGCATTGCTAGCATAGTTAGCATGTTTAGCAAAACTGTTAGAAAATGTTTAGCAAAACTGCAAGAAAATGTTAGTTAAGTTAGCTAAGTAGCATGGTTAGCATGTTAGCATTGCTAGCACTACTATAAAACATTAGCTAAGTAGCATGGTTAGCAGAATTACAAATCTTAGCATAACTGCTAGCAAACATTAGAGCCATTCCAACTTTCAGTTATCGTCAAATATCTACCTATACACAGCCATTAAACTATTTGAATATCAACATTCATTAAACTGCTAGAAAACGTTAGATAAGTAGCATGGTTAGCAGGTTAGCATTGCTAGCACTGCTATAAAACATTAGCTAAGTAGCATGGTTAGCATAGTTAAAAATCTTAGCATAACTGCTAGCAAACATTAGAGCCATTCCAACTTTCAGTTATCGTCAAATATCTACCTATACACAGCCATTAAACTATTTGAATATCAACATTCATTCAACTTCCAGTCTGTCAACAACTTTTAAACTATTTACCTTCAACTTTTAAACGGTCTACTTTTAAACTATCATTAAACTATCTATTAAACTAGCTGTCTATCAACAACTTTTAAACTATCTACTGTCTATCAACAACTTTTAAACTATCTACATTCAGCTTTTAAACAGTCTACTTTTAAACTATCAACTTTTATTAAGCTATGCAACCACCATGTCTATCCTAGCATCACCGTAGTAACCATCTCTGTATTATCTGTTTTAACTATACATGATATTTTACATCACAACTTTAGCATTTTCATGCACTGGTAATTCCTTGGAATTGCATTTCTAGTTTAAATTTATTGGCAAAGTGAAACTTCACCATGGTGTCAGTCAACGACAAGACAGTTATATGCAGTTACTTTCACTATTGACTGACAATGGGTTACCATCGAAAACATAGGCTGGAAAAAGCAGCACTTACCCTAATATTGCTGAAATTACTGAATAAAAAAACATTTATTCTGCAGAGTAGTTGCTTAGCCTATATATCGTGACGGTACGTCTTCAGCTGTGCTCCATACGCATCTCTCGCCTCTCCCCTAATCACTTTTAACCGTCATTACCAATTTGCAAATGATGGTGAATAACTACTCATCATGAGATGTACAGTATTTCGTAATATCTTTATTCTAATATGTTTCCCATTGTAATCGTGCAATTTGTAATGTTTTGCATGGACGTGCGCTGGTGTGCGTTCATGGATGATAGAAGGATGGTGCGTTGTGCACCCGCCAATATGACTGTTGAAAACGCGCTCTTAAAATAACATATAAACAACTCGCCATAGACTTCTGACCAGCTGTACAATAGCGATTTGTAGACAATGCGCTAAGCCACTCCCAACACACACGTTGTTAATTGCCACACCCCTGGGCGCATTTTTAAAAAAATAAACGTGCAAAATAAGGAATTAAACTTTGTGCCGGGTGGAAAACGAGTTTTACGCCATGTGCCAGGGTGCAAAAAACAGCCCATAGTGATTTAATGATGTGCCCCTATAGTGGTTATCTCATGGAAGGCTTGTAAGTTGAACCAGTTAGCACTACCACCATACTGTAGGTAGCACCTTGTTCGAGTTGGTAGAAAAAAAGATATATTATATATCTTTAAAATGTCCCTTTCATGACATCGAATTGATTTGTAATTAAGCCTGTATTCCTTTATATATTTTTCACTTATCATCATTCTCAGCCAAACAACCCTGAGTCCAATGACAAACAGTCATGAAAATGAAGAGAATGAAGAGTCTGATGATGGTCAGAAAGAACTATGGAAGAAAGAGGAAGGGGCAGATACTGCTGAAGAAAATGTGGTTACAATTTCCAAAGAGGCCATTGAAGATGAATACTCTGGTCCCAGTCAGACCTCTGATTACCTTGACAACTTTTACCATAAGAAGGTGACTCAAGTCAGTGTCACACCACTTCCCCAGACACAAGAAAATGTGTGTAAGTATTTCAGTCCAACTGACACTCACATTCTAATTAGTCCAACATTCCATGTATTTGCTAGTCCATCTCACTTAAGTATATAATACCGTAATATTTATTTGTGCAAAGATGTTGATATCATAAACCATATAGACTGTCAGATACCATACAGTCTGTCAGTTTGGGTTTGAGCCGCTTATAAGTAACCAAGGCTGTATAGTTAAAGTGCTAGACAATTACTCTGCCCTGGAATAATAAGCATCTGAAAGACAACAGTATGTCATTTTAATGTTAGAAGAAATCCATGGGTTGAGCTATGGCTCACTGAGTTCATTCATTCATTGTGGCTCTACTAATGATTTAGATTGTGTGAATCATTCATGAGTTGGAGTGAAATCACCACATTGCATTACAGTATATAGCATTTATCGAGGTACCTACAGCGCTTTTCTGTAGGTTGAAAAAATGTAGTTACCGTCTGTTTTCAAGTATTGAAGTGTGTTTAAGTGTTTGAGTTTGTGTGGTGAGATGTATCTTGCCAATTGCCAAATATTTAGTATGTTGCAATGTGCCACCTTTATGATTAGTAAATGTGTTTAGTTTACTTGATGGCGTTTACATCTCTGTTTTATGTGTTGTATTTATGCCAGCTCTGCAAATTTTGCATAAAATATTTCTTGGAAATACAGATGTTAACCACAGTCAGAATAAAACAGAGAGTAAAAATGACCAAAGTAAGTGGGGTATTTATTTTTTGCCCTACTACTTATTTAGCACCCACTCTGCAATCAGCGGATGGAGTAGATGTTTACTTTGAGATGCCTGGAGATGACAGTGAGCATGCCAATTTTCTCTCTGCCAAAATGGCTCTGGAGGAGCGTCGTATGAAGAGTATAAATGAGGTGATTCAACAGCTAGACTTGTAATTACTGCATGCATCTTACATTAAGTTGTTTTATAACCCTCACAGTTAAAGGTAAAGTCTTTAATTTTTAATATTGAGGTGCACAGCCAATATTGTAGTGTTTTCTCTGACAGTTTCAATTCAGTATGTTCTATACACAGCAATACATTAAAGATAAGTTGTAAAGCAATAACAAGTGTCCCTTCACATTACAATATAATCAATAAATGCTAATGATCAACATATAGTGGAGATTGTATGTTGATTTGGTAGTTTGATTGGCAATGTTAGCCTAAGTATTTAACCATGTGTGTTCAGATCATAGGCATATGATGACTAGTGTCAATGGGCTATATCTTGGCAATCTAAAAGGCATGGTCACTGGCAACAAATTTTGGGGTTTGTCCAGTCCACATTGCGGGTGGTTTTGTTATCAAACATAATCAAACATCAGGCAAATGGCACAAAAAGGCGGTTCTTATGTATCTTAATCAGTCATGGGTGTGTTTTGGGCATAACATCCTTAAGCCAATAAAAATTACATCTGTCATTCCCTTTAACAGCAACTTCAAACAGCGCATCCGTATTTTGATAGTCAGCGGCAGGGTAGGAATTACACGGCGGCCATGGCCGTCGTTGCCCCTTGCGTTGGCCGTGATGCCCCTTTGAAAATCAGAGGTTTACAGGCCACTGTGCCTTGGTGCCCCCTTCTTTCAATATTCTGCTTTGCGTCCGACTAATAGCGATTTTTATTTAGCCTATGGCCTGTCAAAATAATCTTAGCATTCACAGCGCAAATTAATTTAGCCTACTACTCCCGAAGTAGCCTACTCATCACATAGACATCACAAGTGTCACATCACATGACTTTTTCACAGCTTTTAAATGAAGTTAGGTGCTAATTGCTGTGGTGAACGGTTCGTGAGAAAAGTAGATAATATGATTTAATTTCATCATACATTCTACATAAGGTTCTGCGCCCATCTCCCTACCCATTCATTCATCTCGGTGGAATACTTCACGAACCCTTCGTTCAACACATGACAAACCATATATCAGAATAAACAGCAGACCTTACCGAACACAAAGGTGTAAAGCCATCCCCTTTAAAGTTAGCTGTTCCAGAGTAATCCGGTTTTGAATTTGCAACAAATTTCGACATGCATGTCTCCAAATTTGGGCTTTAAGTTTCACAACGTGTTTAAATTGTTCTACTTAACTGTTACAAATATCGCCTAGATATCGGCAAATATTAAAATCAGAGGATATACAGCTGACTAAGAGTTTGTGAAAGTAGCCTTAAAGATCACAAAATGCTAAGCATGCATCTAGGCTATTTGAGTTTCTTAAAGCTGAGCCGTGCTTAAATTGTTTAAAACATGATTTCATAACAGGCCAAATATAAAATAAATGTTAAATATAGCCTAGATATCTGTAAATATTACATTATCAGATGATTTACAGTTCTAGGGATATCTCTCTGACTATAACAATTGGGTAACACTTTATAATAACTACACACAATTTATCATTTATTAAGCTTTGTTAATTAATTAATTAATTTATTAATTTGTTATTTATTAGTTAATGGTTTGTTCATCATCAGTAATTTATTGTTCATACATAATTTATCATCAGTAAAGCATTTGTTCACACAGTTATAAATGGTTTGTTCATAGTAAATAAGCGTATATCTAAAATATGTTTATACATTATTGTTAATACTTAATAAATGATGCAATAATATGTTTTTGATGATGGAATATTTCCATTATTTAACAGTTGTTACATACATTACACATGCACTAATGATTAGTTAGGGTGAGGATACATATTTTATAAACACTTCTTAATACTATAATTCACTGTTAGTTAATGATATTTTGTGAGCTTATCTAAAGTGAGGATGTTTTATGCCTTGCAACACATTTACAAATGAGTTATACAGTTTACATTTGCATTTATTTATTTAGCAGACACTTTCACCCAAAGCGACTTACACATGTCAATGAAATTAAAGGCCAAGGCCACATTGGTGGACGCTGGGGTTTGAACCCCCATCTTAATGGGTTACTGCATGCTAACCGGGCTCCTTATCCACTGCACTACCTCTGCCTAGTGGTATTACAAAAGTCAATTCAAAAATATAATAAAGATATGCGTGTTTACTATGAACAAACCATTTTTACTGTGTGTAAACATGATTTACAATGAGAATGTTTAATAAATGCTTAACAGTTTGTTATAAAAGAAAACAGAAACTCTTGCATAGTCGTAGGTGTTTCTATCTGGGCCAAGGTAGTGTAGTGGATAAGGAGCTGGGCTAGCATGCAGTAGCCTGAAAAGTTGGGCAGGGGCGTGCAGAGACCTTTGAAGGGGCAGGGGCTCAAATTTGAAAAAAAATCAGAAAACGTGTGAAAATTTCAGAAAACGTGTGAAATTCTTGTGTGCATGTGTGCGTGTACATGTTTATGTTTATGTGTGTGTGTGTGTGTGTGTGTGTGTGTGTGTGTGTGTGTGTGTGTGCTTGTGTGTGTGCCTGAGTATGTGCCTGTGCCTGTGCTTGTGCATGTGCATGCATGCGTACATATGTCTACTGTGTGAGTATGTGTCATACATAGGATTACTGTGAATGTATGTGTGTGCGTGTGTATCTGTTTATGCACATGTGTGCACATGGAATGGGTTAAGATGACCCCTGGAGGCAAACATACGGAAAAAATTGGTCATCCTAGGCCCTACGGTTCTCAAGATATTCACAGAAAACTGTGTTCGCCCTACCCTCCTTTCGGGGTCCAGTCCAGCAAGGGGGCTACAGATCAAAACTAAAAAACGATGGTTCCATGCTATCCATGTGGGGTTACATGCCCAACAAGTTTCATGTACTCCGGTCTTACAGTGTCCCGGGAATCCTTGACGGAAATTTGGACATGCGAAAAACTGTGCGGCGGTCATAATAAAACATCTTCCATCACACTGTATCCACAAAATAAAAATATAACATTTGCATAATATAACAATATAATATAACAAGTGCAGCATGGAATCTTGCCTCATGCTACCACAAGTTAAACGCAAAAAATACTGAACTTAGGTTTTACATTCCCTAGCCTATAAAGCTTTAATCATCTGAACCTGAGCTGGGCATTTTTTTTTTTTTTTTTTGCATTTAAATTCTAGCATTATGCTATTTCAATGATGATGGTGGGACAGGCTATTAAATGGTTTAGCAATTTGCAAAGTAGTCTAATGTATATACTAATTTGCAAAGTAGTCTAATGTATGTCTAATGTAATGTACATTTAATACATTTTCATATTTATTCACTATGTATCAAGAAGAATGGGTGTAGATAGCAGACAAAGCTGTAACACATTTTTCTCATTTCTCTCCTTGGTTCTGAAAATTCAATAGGAGTGCATGTACTGTAGGCCTACTGTAGCCAGGGCACAGACAGATAGGTCTTTTCAGGCTATTGTCTACACAGAGATCATAGGCTATAAGGCTAAAAATGTCTAATTTCACAAACTATTAATGAGACATTTTAGCGAATATTCACGTTGGAACTAGCGGAAGTATTACAAATTTTAAAAAGTAAAAAACGGGTCTTGTCAAAAGGGCACTTGGAAATCAAAGGGGCAAAAGGGCAGGTGCTAGAGCCCCTGTAGCCCCCCTTCTCTGCACGTGCCTGAAGTTGGGGGTTCGATTCCTGGCTTTAACTGTTGTGTCAATGGCCTTCAATTTAAGTCGCTTGTCTGCTAAATGAATGAGTGTGAATGTAATCTTTACAACTCATTTGAAAATGCGTTGCAAGGTAGAGAAAGTCCTCACTTTAGATAAGCTCACAAAATATCATTAACTAATTAGAGTTAATCATCATTTAAAGTATTAGGAAGTGGTTTATAAAATATGTACACTCTAAAAAATGCTGAACCCAGCCGCTGAGTAAAATGGGGTCCAACACAGCATTGGGTTATCTTAACCAAGCAAATTGGGTTACTAAATTTAACCCAACAACTGGGTTGAAATTTAACCAATATGTTGGGTTATGTTGACACAACTGTTTAGTTAAAGTTACGTAATATTTGGGTTATGTAACCAAATCCCCAAAAACTACTGGTTGATTTTTAAAATACTCTGCTTGTACAAACTTTTAATAACTCAAAGTTTGTATTTACTTACTTGAAAGTCACACCTTCTGTTAACAGCTTAGGTCTTATATAAACAGTCTATATTAAATGGCCATCAAAAGCCATGCAATGGAATAAAACAGTTCGACACAATTATTTATGTGATAATTTTCTTTATTTTTGAATAGATAGCCTAGTATAAAATGCATGTGATACTTCCATGAAGGCAAGCAGATTCCAAAGTCCGTTTTGGGGTCAGCCCTGTCAATCAAACAAAAAAAGAGTGCATTTTAATCACTGTTAGCCTAACGTTACAGAACTTTATCAAGACTTGCATGAATCATTACCAGTGAAAGATATTGACAGACATAAAAATCCACCAGAAGACAAATTATTAGTGCAACACACTCGGAAACCATGACCACCTAATATTATGGAGTTGTTTTAAACATAATACAGGTAATAGCCTACAAAACGTGCGTTTATGTCAGATGAGCTTGATAACAACATTACCATTAGCCTAACATTAGGCTGACAAACATAAGTTCAGCAGTGCTAATGTTAACACATTATTCAGTTAGTGAATCCAAGTTAATGTTACCACCAAGAACCACCCAGTAAGTTACATGGCTATAATATGAGACTACCCTGAATGATTTAATACGATGTTGTTTGGCATGATTATTATCGTAAGTTACGTGTTGTGAAGAGACTACTTCGACTGTGTTAGCTAATTGACAAACGTTAGCCACGAAGCATATTTAATTAGCATAAAGTTTCCAAGTCTGCTAACGTTACCAACCAGCTTCTGGTATGCTAATTGTAGTTCGTTGTAAAAGTTCGTTTTGTTTCTGTTCAGCAGTTCCTACCCAGTGAATACAGAACTATGTTTTTATGAGTCTGTATTTGTGTAGATTTAACATTAACAGTAGCTAATATTAGTGGAATGACACCTGCTAATCTGCTTGAAGCTGAACGAAATGTCAGGCAGAATATTCGTTGATATCAGGAAGGGTATGTGTCTGGGTGGACTTTTAAAATATGTCTGGATAAAAATAAATAAATAAATAAATAAAAGCAGATGCATACCTTCCGAAATCACCTGATTTCCATTGCATGTTGACAGCTGCTGGACTTGACGGTTGAAAGAATATGCCTGCCTGCCTGACGATTTTTTTTTCTCAACCTTCAAATAACTATGCAGCTTTGTTGAAGTCACCCTGGTGCTGGGTAGTGTACTCCAAGTTAGGTGGAGGACAGGAGGGAGCACTGCCCTAAACTATCAACCCAGCAGTGATAAACTATCAACCCAGCTTGGGTTACAGAAATGACCCAATATGAGTAAAAACAACCAAACAAAATGACCCAACAGCCTCAACCCAGTGTTTGGGTTGAAAAAATAACCCAGCATTTTTTAGAGTGTATCCTCACCCTAACTAATCATTAGTGCATGTGTATGTGTTAAATAATGGAAATATCACTTCATCAACAAAATATTATTGCATAATTTATTAAGTATTAAAAATAATTTATAAACATATTTTAGATATAGGCTTATTATGAACAGACCATTTATAACTGTGTGTACAAATACTTTATTTATGAGAATTAACATAGGAGCAATGCTTTACAAATGATGAACAAAGCATTTTGTAATAGCTTGCAACTGGTTTATAATGGGAAATTAAGATTGCCCTTTATCTGGAAATGACAACAAAATATAATGATGTAATGATTTTCCAAATAAATGATAATGTTATTCATGTTTGACTATCTTTGACAGATAATGAAGGAGTGGGCAGATGCAGATAGCCAATCCAAACACTTGCCTAAGTCTGAACGTCAAGCTTTGAATGAGGTACAGAACACCAATAGAGCGCAGTACCTGGTAACACTTTTCAGCTCAGTAATAGTATCAGTAACGCTGGTGCGTTGGGCCCGTTTTACCACCTCCAACATACATTTCTTTCTGTGAACAGAAAGCCCTGTCATCCACTATCCCTTACATAGTACATTGTGACATTATACATATCTGTCAATATCCACAACCAATCAATTGTATTTAATGACAGTGAAAAAAAATACTGCTGAGCTCTAACTTTCACCACTACATATTTTGTAGCTGAAAACCTTTTTCTTCCTCCTTCATTACTTCAGTCTTGCTCTATGTCTCTGTCAGCACTTCCAGTCTGTCCTGCAGACTTTAGAGGAACAGGTGGCCGGTGAGCGCCAGAGGCTTGTTGAGACCCATTTGGTTCGTGTTGTAGCCAGTCTCAATAACAATCGGCGTTTGGCCCTCGAGAACTACGTCGCCGCAGTGCAAAGTGAAAACCCCCAGGTGAGAGTGTGGGTCTCTGGGGAAATGAGGCTTTTTTCATGACCTAAGTTAAATACAAATTCACATTTATTATACTTAAACTTTTTAGCCAGAGAGTGTGCTACAAGCTTTGAAACACTACATGGCAGCAGAACAAAAAGATCGGAAACATACACTGAGGCACTACCAGCATATTGAAGTTGTTGATCCACAGAGAGCAGAACAGATGAAGTTCCAGGTGAGAATCCATTTATTTTATTGTCCCGTCTATCTGTTTTTGTACACTGGAAAAGAACACAAATCTAACCAAGTGTTATTAATCTCATAAGATCAAAAAATCTAGTTGGTATTGTTTTCAGTCTAAAGACACTTAACGCTGTCTTGTAAGATCATTAGACATAGCCTAATTTAAGAAGAGTTTGGCTTATTCTATGATGTTTCATCCTGAAAACAAGCAAATTTGTCCTAAAAACAAGCAAATTTGGCTGCCAGTGCGTTGAGCAAATTTGTCTTGATAAGACTCCTTAAAATAAGTCAAAGTCTTCTTACATTAAGTCAAAATCTATCTATCAAGATATCTTTCAAGAGAGTGCTAGGTAAGTCTCTAAAACTAAATCAAATAGATGTTTTGATCTTAATATAAAATTAATAACACTTGGTTAGATTTTATATTTGCAGTGTATTCACAAAGTCAATTCAGGTGTTATCATTAATGTTAAACCATATTCTTGTTAGGTCTACACCCACTTGCATGTAATTGAGGAGCGAGTTAACCAAAGCCTGGCTCTGCTTTACAAAGTTCCTGCTTTGGCCGAGGAGCTTCATCAAGAAATTGGTAAGCCACTAAATGTTATTACTTACATAAAATTGCCTAAATAAGACAAAAAAATATGGGAAACTGGAATGGTGTTTCTCACTAGATTTGTCATCTATAAAGGTTAAAGAAAAAAGACGCATTTGATAGACATTCGGAGCACCCAATAAACGGCTCTGGGCATTCCTAAACCACGTTTCAAATACGAGAAGATGAATGTCTAGTTCCCAGACCCCATCTCAATGAGATGTGGTCTGACGATAGCCAGGCTAGGTATTGCCCACAGTGCTGCATAATACATGGTATCTGAGACTCTTTGTGTCAAGAAATTCATAAATGAAGTAGATTTATTGATTTGACCTATTTCTGACCTTCAAATTTAAGATGGCCACCAACTTTTGGCTATTTTTGGCTACAGCGACCCTTGGCTGCCCGAAAAGGGTTCCGACTATTACTTTTAAAACCACATGAGCTACAAATACAAACGTGATGTCTTTTTCAGCTTAATTGATCATGGGAAACACATAGGAATGTTTATATTTATGACCCCGTATACTGTATCTAGACCTCTTAGTCCTCCAATTCCAATATGGCCGCTGTCCAAAAAAGCAGTTTTGACTGTGGTATGGGACCTTACACCCCATTGTTTTCGCCAATTTATCTACAAACACCAAATTTGGCACAGATGCAGCTGAGGGCATACTGAAATGATTTAGCCAGGGCGCCCGAGCCAGTGATCCCTGAGACCAAGATGGCTGCCAAATCCAATATGGCGGCCACCTGAAAAGGGATTTGACTGCATTTTTTGAACCAGATGAGACACAAATGTAAAGTTGATAAATATTTCATCTTTTCTGACTAAGGGAAACACAACAAATATTTATATTTATGATTGGTCCCCAAATCCAATCTGCCTACTGTCCGAAAAAGGGTTTTGACTGCAACTTATGAACCAAATAAGCTACAGATGAAAACTTAATGTCTATTTATTTTATTTTTTTACCATGACAAACACAGGGGAATGCTTAAATTTTTGATTGCCTATGTTTAGACCCCCAGTTAGAAAGCAACTACCTGATTCATACTTTCCCAATATTCCCACCAATTTTCTAATTGTAGGGAAGGCATATATGAGGGACAGTCAGAATTCCAGCATAGATTTGGGTAACATATTGCAAATATTGAAAATACTAGTTTATTAGTAGTCATTAAAAACTTACTAAGGCTGATTCATTACTGTGGTGAGCTCTGAAGCCAGACTGATATAATTATTGGATTTGGTTCATATACTGTATAAGAAGGCACCAATTTGTTTGGACACTATTTTTTCTAGTATTTTTGACATGAAAGGGAGAATAAATGTAGGCCTATAGTTGGCCAGGTTGTTAGGGTCAAGGCTAGGTTTTTTGAGGGATGGCTTAAAGGTCCAGTATGTAGGAAATAATGGAAAATAAACTGTAACCATTCCAAAAATGATCACCATATGTTGTCAGAGAGTGAGGAAACACAAATTGAAGTAATGGCTTATTTGACAACATTACTCTAACCCGTGAAATCCCGTAAAACCCATGAAAAAAATCAGTTACGGGGCGGAATCTCTTGGAATTTTCGTTTATGTTTTGAACGATTAATTCTAGAATAGCGTATTAATAATGGGCTAGCGCATCCTCCTATTTGGGTTGCCAAATTAGCAAAGGCCAACTGTCAACAGCTGTCAGTTGTAGTCATGAACGCCTATAAGAGGCAGGCAAATTTCCAAAATTAAAACAAGAAACAAATTAAGTGGACATCGGAGGAGCTTCCTGAGATGGTGACGTCTTCGTCAAACGAAGAATATCAAGTCTGACACAGAGCTGGCCATATTTCTCCACAACAGGTAGCCTATGCTAAACTTCATCTGCATCGCTAACTTCAGCTACATATGTTACGTTGGTTAGAGAGGTATTTTTTGTTTTCACTGTTTCCGTAATGTGTAGCTGGGTCATGGTTGGAGAAACGTTAAAGCAGCTGCAGGTCAACTAACGTTAGCTAAGTCTTCATTACATCTGGCAACCCAGAAGAGGCTCGCGTCTGGTAGTCTTGAGAACGTTCACCAGTGTTTTGATTTTGGCCAACAGAACGTTCGGTAACAATCCTACAAATCGCACCTTTAATAACAGATAACTGAAACAACTGTGGTACATGCCCTGATAGCAATTCATTATTTATAATCTGGAGCAAAACATTATTCAGGAAAAGGAGAGCAGTCTTAAGAAGATGGGTAGGAATAGGGTCTAGTAGACTAGTTGTAGATTTTGATAAGGAAATTGTGGAAGTAAGGTCTAATATGTCGATAGGTGTAAATGAGATTAAATGTTGTTCGAGGTCTTATCTGTGATTCTTAAGTCAGAGAAGGAAGGTGCCGCACAATCCGAGTAAATGAAAAAAACGTTTAATAGGCGATAATGTTTCGGCCTACAAGGCCTTCATCAGATCACATGTATAGTGCATTCAGACAAAACAGACTTATCGTAAACCTGCTAATTACCAACCATTTCGTTTGAAAATTCTAAAACAACAATGTTTTTTAACACTTCAAAATAACATTCTAAATTAACCTTACATTCAGTAGCCATAGGTGTGTAGATTTGAACAAAATCTAGTTTGGTTCTTACGGGGGCTTTTACTGCCTGAAATATCCAAATCTGTTTACCTTGCTTGGAGTTTAGTGCTGGGCTGATGGGTGCTTATTCTCACAGCACATCAACGGTTAGCCCGAGAATTCTCGTCAGCAATTCAAAATTCCACTGGAGCTCCAAGCAGATTTGTACACGCAGCCTTACAACACTGTTTACAGCTCTTCGAGTCACGATAAAATTTAATTTTTGGTACATAGCTAATTTAGATAAACGTATGGTGTGGGTGCGTTTCTTTAGGAATCCGCCGTCTTGGTTTGTATAGAAATGAATATTAAGTGACACATACACGTAAGAGGTCATCCGACATACGTGACGGTTGGTAATATGTCACGTTCCTATATGTAGCTTAGGCTTAGACTCATTGATTGTCAAATCAAGTCATGTCATATTTATTTATATAGCACACTTAAACGCAATGTTATTGACCCAAGGTGCTCAGCAATAAAATAAACAGTAATAAAAACAAAAAATAAAGACATAAATGACAAAAAATAAAAATAAATAAATGAAAATACAAAATAATAATAATAATAATAATAATAAACAGATTATGATTGTAGATAAAAACTAGACTGCATTTCCGGCGGGAACTGCGAAAGTGTGCTTGCCCTGGTCCAGTCACCAACGTGAGCAGACAGTGGCATACGCTATGCTGAACCTGGTTTGATCCAAGCATTCTAGCAGTGCCTTTCAGTGTTGGAGCAGTGGCAATACCTCTAAAGCTCTAGGAGAGGGCTATTCAATTATTGGCTTGCGGGGTGAATGCGGTTCGTTGGCTTTTACCTGTGGCCTGCCTTCGAATTTAGCTTATATGACTAAAATCAAATCAATAAAATAAAACAACAGCAGTGATTGGCTGCAAAAATAAATAATGTCACGCGTCTTGCACCTCTGAAACTGGGCTATCAGGTAACCTAGAGAAAAATTTGAAATTATGAAATATGACTAAGGCATTAAAATGCTGCTTGTTTGTCAGGATACTTTTTCACTGATTTATTTAAAAAATATGAGCTATGAGTGTGAATGTTATATATTCCATCCCCTAATTCTGTTTTACTTTTTGTGTGGCCCATAACGACCCAGTGGATCATGAAAATGTGCCAAAATTCACATTCCTTGCTTGTTGTTGGTACATTAATTGCCACTTATCTGAGATGTAAGAGTTCAGTATAGGTTTAAGGTCTGGGGCAGGGATTTGACATTCTGTGACTTCTTCATTGAGGGCTTGCTTAGCAGCACTGTCCGCTTTCTCATTTCCCCTCAGACCAACATGGCCTGGGACCCAGCAAAAAACTACACTCAAGTTCTGGTTCTTTAGACGTTCTAGTTGATCAAGCTCAGCTTTGGTTGTACTTTTTGCGTGACATTAAAGCCTACTGGAAAGATTTTTAATTGCAATTTAATTGAATGCAATTTACTTTTACGATTAAATAAAATTAATTTATCCCTCTCACCCATAGTTTTCTATTTATTTACAAATGTACATAGGCCTACTGTAATTACATTTATACATAGTTATTCTACTGATCTTTATACTATTCATCCTGCACATAGACTTATTCTTACTACTCTTATAATGTTGTTTCTGCACTACAATGACACTGCACATAGCTGTGCACATGTTATGTACATATCTGTTATATATTTGTCATATTGAATACCCATATTTATTCTGTTTTATTATATTCTGTTAATACACTGCATATATCTATATTATTATTTCTACTATTATAATGTTACTACTACATACATTATTCTACTTATTGTATGAGATAACTGCTAATACACTGCACATATTTATATAATTCATATTACTCTAAACCACCTTCTGTAAATCAACTGTATACTACTGTCTACATTGCACTATATTTCTTGACCTGTCTCTGTATATTTCATCACCTTTCTATACTTTGCATCACATTGTATGCATACTGTAGCTACATGAATCACAGCTAAGATCCTTGGTTGCTATGAAGGCCAGTCGTTCTAAATGGATGGTTGCTATGGCCAAAGGCCAGTTATCTCTGCCGTTGTCAAGCCGGGCATATCCTAACTTTATCTTATTTTAAACATCTCTATTTTACTTAGCCTACTTCCATACAGTGACTCCTATTAAGAAGTGGCCACTTCATTCAGCTTACCGTGATTCACGAGCAACATTATTAAATTAATCTGTCACCATATGCCTATGCCAACGTTTGCAAAGAGGAGAATCTTTTAATTTAATTCACAATGAAACGGTACATTAAATGTACATGTAAACAATGAGTAGGCTAGTTTTGGTTGTTGTTGGTGGTGTTACTGCATCCCTTAGTTATGCCTACAATGCAAAATTGTTCCCTCGTGATTGTTAGACGCATTTCAAAACATCGCGTCGTGAAATGCCACCACAAAACATTGTTTGTGAATCGGTCTTATTAGGAGTCCTCGCTTAAGCTGTCACAGACTCAGGCGCTACTTTTAGGGCTAAAATGCTTCCTGAATTACTCTTAGTAAAAAAAAATAGGAGTCCTAAAGTTATGAGTGGCGACGGGTTACGACAGTACCAGCATCTCATATCAAATGACCATGGCATTACCCTAAGCAACATAAATCTCATAACGTTACAGCAACATCTCCTCCCTATGACCTATCTAGCTAGCTTCTAGCCACACAAGAAATGAATGATGTTAAAATCTCCGCTTAGCATTCTAATAACAGAAGGGGCACATTTATGTGGACCACTACAACATGACTCATTATGTCTGTAACGTTAACTGTATAAAACACTTACTTTCATAAAGGAAGCACACCATCCAGCATATACACATGAAAACCGATATTTTAGGTAGCCTACTTGGCCACGAACTCAAAACGTGTCTCTCTGAAGCTCTGTTCTAGAATCTTTGCTCTGAAGGCTGTGTTGCTAGGCAACATCAAATAAACGAAATGATAGTCTTTCAGTATTAAACAAAGATTCTAGAACAGAGCTTGTCTATTACATGGCCCAGAATGCCTTGCATGTCTTTACAACAAAACAACCCAGTAAAACCTCATTTCCCGTAAATATATGAATTTGCATACTTGTGACATTTTTAATAATACTCTCCCATCATGACATTTAACAATAAGGAAAATTTTTATTTGAATACCGTCAATGTGAAAACAACTCTATTATCTAAGCTATATATAGCTACTCTTCTACTTGCTATTTCAGTTCGTAAGTCCATACTATCCCATGGCAGAGCAAGGATTTCATGATTGGGCAAGGCTGCCTAGAGACACTGTGGCTCCCCAGAGAGATTGTGCATACTTGGAAGGCATTGTGATAGCAGTACAACTGCAAATGTGAAAGGTGATAGTTACCAAAAATGGATGGGTGGTTTGCCAAATGATGGAAACTTTTAGAATATTTCTTTTTTTTTTTAGCTTATGCACCCTCACACTGGAGTCCCCAGTTCATATACAAAATTTGGTATCGATATGTGACAGTGTTCCTGAGATATGGACGACTTCCTGTTTCGGAGCTTCGCCGCCGATTTTGTTTGGCTGTGACGGGCAAACGCTTTCGAAAATCAAAAATCCTTCCGGTAACTTTTGTGAGGCTTGGTCTTGGACGAACGGCACGCCCACCTGACGTCATCTTCGCGACCAACTTACACCGGTACTGACCGGACGTTTTAAAGTTGGAACGGTGTCTCTGTCTCAAAGGGCCTAGGCGCTAGAGCTGACAAAAAATAAAAAAAAGGGAAAAATAATAATAATAATAATAAAACTTAAGAAGAACAATAAGTGTGCTGCTTTGCAGCAAGCACACTTAATAATAATAAAACTTAAGAAGAACAATAAGTGTGCTGCTTTGCAAGTACACTTAATAAACATATGGTTACTGAAAATGCTACTACTATAGGCCTAGAGAAAGATGTACAGTAAAGTTAGATGCCAGTTAATATAATGCAGAAAAGAAATAGAAATAAGATTAAATAAATAAAAAATAAAATAAAAATAAACAACCAAACAAGGGGAGAAATTAATGGACATTATAGGCCAACAAAAATAGATGGGTCTTTAAATTTGATTTAAAACTACTGATGGTGGGAGAGGACTTCATTTCTATAGGGAGATTGTTCCAGAGTCTAGGGGCAGCAACAGAAAAAGCTCTATCACCTTTAGTTTCAAGGGTTGCCTTTGGGACTGATAGAAGAAGTTGTGAGGAAGACCTCAGTGGCCTAGAAGGACAGTAGGGACTTAAAAGGTCACAGATATACTGTGGTGCCATTCCATTTAGGGCTTTGAAAACAAAAAGTAAAACTTTAAAATGAATTCTGTAATTGACAGGTAACAAATGGAGTTGGGCCAGCACAGGACTTATGTGCATATGTTTCTTTGTTCCAGTAAGAAGCCTAGCTGCTGCATTTTGGACTAATTGAAGTCTAGCAAGGGTAGATTGGTTCAGACCTAAATACAGAGTTACAATAGTCCAGCCTACAGTAGATGTAACAAAAGCATGGATTACAGTTTCTAAGTCAGTATATGAGAGCCAGGGCTTTAATTTAGCTATTTGACTTAGTTGAAAAAAGCTTCCCTTAACCACACTACTGACTTGCTTATTGAAATTCAAAGAGGAATCTAGGAAAACACCTACATTTCTGACCTCACTGTGGCAATTTACAGCCAGTGGCCCAAGTGCATTTCTTATCTTAGGAACAGAGCTGAGTGGACCAAAAATAATTATCTCTGTTTTCTTTTCATTTAATTGTAAGAAGTTTGCAGCCATCCAACTCTTTATGTCATTAAAGCAGTTAAACAGGCTTTCCAAGGTGCAGGAACTATCGGCTGTTAATGGCATAATGATTGGGATCAATTAGTCAGCTGATTACTATCCAAGACGAAACCCCATCAAATTGAGGATCAAATAGGTCGGCCCCAGGGTAGATCTCGTCATGGTCTGTAATAATAATAATAAAAGTACAATATGTTCAAAAATTCATGTAGAACAAGACATTACAGACATTACATTACACATCTTTATCTCATCTAAAAAAACATAGTCAGAGAAAACATCTACTCTACTATTTTTACCTACAACATTTACCACATGGACAGGTACGTAAATGACTGATCTGGTGTTGCAAGATATAATTCCTCTGATTCGGATTTCCTTACCTGTGTGTGGGTGTTTAAAACTAGTGCAACGGTATGTGAAATTACATTGGCTGCAAGTACCACAGTGGCGATTGCCCTCAGGTATAGGGGCAAGTAATATTTGAGGTGGAGAATCCGATGGGGGGAGGTACGAATGAACCAACTGGTCCCTAAGGTTTCTCCCTCTTTTATATACCACTAGGGGAGGCACTTTGAAATTTTTATGAAGTTCCGAATCTGACTTCAATATTTGCCAATGTTTATTAATTATAGATTTTATTCTTTCTGAACTTTTGCAATATTCCATTGAGAAAATAATACGTTCGTTAGATGTCTTTCTGACTTTATTTCTCAATAAATAAAGTCTTATGATCACATAGATTTTAGTAGCACCCTCATTCAAGACAGATTGTTTATAGCCTCTATCTCTGAAATTATCTGTCAATAACTTCATATTTCTATTAAAATCCTCTGGTAACTGGTAAATACGTTTTACCCTGCACAATTGACTAAAAGGAAGACTATTCTTTAAGTCAGGGGTCTCAAACTCAAATGAGCTGGGGGCCAATTCTGCCAACGTCATCTGATTGGAGGGCCGGCTATTTCTGAAAATGCAATGTTCTTTTTTTCAAATACCACACAAAACTGCAAACAGAAAGTGCAAGTGTTTTTATCTAGTTTTAGACACCTGTGCTAGCAACCTTAGCTTATAAATAAAATAATGATAAAATAAATATTAATACAAATTTTAAAAAAATGAAAAACATAAAAACAGGTATGTGTGTGTGTTTCACACCAAATAAAAATATTTCCTCTACCTGGCAAACTAGGCATCAGGGTTAAGAAAGCAACACCATTGGATTTTTATATCAAAATTTCAAAAGGCCATGGCTTGAAAGTGGTCAGAGATAAAGTCCTACTGTAAATGTAAAAATCCTTGAGTAAAACAAAAGTTTATGAAGGGGGTAAATTTACCCATCTAATTTGTCACTGGATGGCAAGCACCTCAAATTATGCACCTTTTAGTAAATACTGGATGAACATATTTAAGCTGGTTTACTTTCCTTTTTTCATATTACCCACATACCAAATTAACAGGAAAACACCTAAGATGTATACCAACACCTAAGATGTTGTGGTTTAGTAATAGATTACTACAATACAGGCCTACAATAAAGTATTCTGGTCAAACAGTTCCTATCGCGGGTAATCTGCAGTACCCAGAAGTTCGCATCATATTGCGGGTGACTTTGTAGTTCTTTAGAGCCTATTTCTACTAGCCCTGCTGTCTGTACCACATCCATTACGGACACTATCATCACGATTACCACTGCAACCTCAAAGCTATGTTGGGCAGAGGGTCGAAACAAGCATGGTATGCTTAGTGGACACCGTTGTATACACGCACCTCCATTCACAGACGCACCTTGACCATCACTGTCATAGACGATCGATCATAATCTCCAAAAGGATATTCTCCAGAATTAGAATAGGTGAATAACATAGCTTACCTAAGACTTCATCACACGTGAACGTTTTTCAACATTTGGTGTAGGCCTATTTCTGCTTAATTTCTGCTTCAATTTCTGCAACACTATGGCCTGCATCGCTTCCGCGTCATTACAAATGCACGTCTTTGTGTTTCTCGCGTGTAATACAAGTATTTCCTGAAAACTTTGCGCAGCGATTTTGGGTTTGAATCAAGCTCTGAATGTCTTGCACATATTGGAGCAGAGTAGGCCTACAAATGAGATTTGTCACCGTACCTGGATCTATCGTCTATTTTAATCAGTATCGTTGTTTGTCGCAATTAATAGCCTCAAGGGCCGGATTACATTATTATTTTGTCATACGTCGCGGGCCGGAATTGGGCAGGACGCGGGCCGGGTGTTTGAGACCCCTGCTTTAAGTGAAGGGGGTGATCTGAGTGTTTCTTGCGGTAAGTTTCCTATAAAGGTCTGTGTACAGGCGTTCACCATCACGAATAATCCACAAATCCAAAAAACATATTTGTCTTACATCATAATCCATAGTAAATTACAGATACTCTGATCAACCATTTAAATATGAAAAAAAAAACATTCATTTAGGGAGCCCTTAAAAATGCAAAAGATATCATCTAAATACCTCTTCCATAAAAAAGGTTGTTTTTAAAATAATGATCAGAATGAATATATTTCTCTTCAAATAAACCCAAATATAAGTTAGAAAACGATGGAGAAAAGGAGCTACCCATAGGTACTCCTCGTTTTTGGATGTAAAAGGTTCTCTCAAATATCCAATAATTGTATTGCAAAATCAAGTTTGATAATTCCAAAATGCATTTTTTTGAGGGATGGGACATAAAGTCTTGTAGAAAATACCTCCCTCATGTGGGATGGAAGTATACATAGCATTAATGTCAAATGAGACTAAATACATTTCCGCTGGGTTAATTGATTCAATGATGTTGACAAAATGTCCTGTGTCTTTAGTAAAAGAGGGTAGACTTTCAGTTATAGGTCTAATGATGTGGTCTACAAAAGTGGACAGATTGGAGGTCAGGGAGCCAATGTTAGATACTATAGGTCTACCTGCTGGTTGTTCAATACTCTTATGTATTTTGGGTAGAGTATAAAAAGTAGGAATAATCGGATGTTCAACTTTAAGGTAATCAAGTTCTTTTCTAGATACCTCGCCTTGTTTCCATAAATCATCCAAAGTTTCAAAAAAGTTTTTGGCACATTTGAACTCTTGCGTAGGATTATCTGAGAGTTGATGGTAAAATTCTATGTCTGACAACTAGCGTAAACATTCTTTCACATAATCAGTTTTATTTAACACAACTGTGGCTCCACCTGTCAGCTGGCTTTATAACAATCAAATCATCTTTTTTCAAATCATCCAAAGCATTTTTTTCTTCTTTCGTCAGATTGTTATATCTAGCTTTTTCATTTTCCTTCAAAAACATATCAACCTCTTGTTCTACAAGTCTACAATAAGTCTCAATGGAATTATTACGATTTATAGAGGGTACAAACATGCTTTTACCTCGAAAATGTTTCTTAGGGTTTTCATCAGGACATTGAGATTCTAATAGTTGGGCGTCATCTTCTGATTTTCCTATTTGTCCACCAAAAAAATCCCTTAAACATAAAAACTTAAAAAGGTCTACTTTCACATCAAAGTCTTTTATATGATTAGTTGGTACAAATGATCTGTGATTCTATTATGTTTTTGCTATCGTTCAGCAATGGAGTATGAATATTTGGTGAAACTGGTTATTAATCTTATCTCTAATTGTTTTAATTTTGTCATTGAAAAAGTTCATGAAGTCATTACTGTTTAGGCTTATAGGGATAGATTGGGTAACTTCGTTATGGCTCTTCGTCAGGCGGAAGATTGTGGTAAAGAGAAATTTTTTATAATTTTTTTATTTTCTTCAATCAGCGAGGAATAGTAGGCTGACTTAGCCTTATCACTTAAAGCACTTAACAAGGCTATCTCTCCATGGTTGGCGAAAGACTTCCAATTTAGTGGTGCGCCATTTTTGTTCTAGTTCATGTGTTTTTTGTTTGAGGGTTTTTGTCTGCGTGGTATATAATGGAGCACGTCTTACTTGTTATCTTATTTTCTTTTTGAGTGGTGCTACAGAGTCTAGGGTTGAGCGTAATGAGTACATAATTTTATCAGTTAACAAATTGACCTCGGCTGGGTTAAGAAAAGGGCCTTCTGATACCTCATGAGTCCGGAATAAGGCAAGCGTAAGCGAAATTTTTTCTAAAAAGTCTGCATTAGTTTTTTCAGATAGGCGCGACTGTAGTATTCAGCTGAATTAGGTAATGCATAGTGTAGTTTCATTTTAAAAGTAATTAGATGATGGTCAGTTAAGGTCGGGTGTTGTGGTAAGATTGTTAACTGTTCTATGCTTATGCCATATGACAAGACTAGATCAATAGTATGGTTATCTCGGTGTGTGAGTGAATTAACATTTTGGCAAAAACCTACATGGTCAATTAGGGAATGCAATTGTGAGACAATCGTTCACATTATCCATAAGAATATTAAAATCACCCAATATAAGTATTTTTTTCTGTTTGGACAGTTTAAGTGGAGAGGAAATCAGAAAATTCCTCTAGGAATTCAGTGTAGGGGGTCTATACAATGTGACCACAGTTACAGGCTAATTAGTTTTCCAGTCTGGAGGTACAAAATTGAGGACTAGAACTTCAAAAGATTTTAACTTATGTGTGAGCTTGGGAGATGTGAGAATACTAGTGTGATACATTGTAGCTACTCCACCTCCCCTGCCAGTGTGGCGTGGTACATGATAATTCAAATGGGAGGGAGGTGTAGACTCATTTAATGGAAGGTTTCAGTAAGGCACATTACATCTATATGATTGTCAGTAATAATTTCATTAACCAAGGGAGTTTTATTTGACAGTGATCGGATATTAAAGGGACACCAGACAACGTTTTCGTGTTAATTAATCATCTTCGTAAGTAGGTACATGTATATGGTTAAATGACTCATTACAGGGCGAATGAAGACTCTCTCGCCCACCCCTACTGCCTGTAGGAAGAATATCCCACTTGCAAGTTTGGTGTATCCTACCCGCGACCTTCAGTCTCACAAAGTCTCAGACATCGCGAGAAGCAGGATCAGTTTACATCCTGCATCCCCAGCACAGAGGCAGGCTAACGAAACCTGGCCAGCGATTGTTGCAAATGTGTGTATAATGGCAGAGCCGGCGAAGAAGCAGCAAAAACCCTTAACGACAAAGAAAGAAAAAAAAGAGCTTCAGACCGAGTGAGGGCCCGCACACGTATCGACACGTACAGACGCTAGTTTTGGACAAGTTGACTATATTATTCTTTTAAAAATTTGACAAAATGGTGGTCTAATCACAAAGCCCTGAATGATTTTAGACCTGTAACCCCTTAATTCTCTAGTCATGAAGATGTTTGAGAAGGTGATGAAGCAGGTGATTCAGGTGCAGGGTCACTAGACCCCATGCAGTTTGCATATAGAGCAGGTAAAAGTGTGGAGGATGCCACTCTGACATTGCTGAACACCCTGTACAGCATGTCCCATGCTAGACTTCTTTTCATTGATTTTTCTTCTGCTTTCAATACTATACAGCTTCGTCTGCTTGCTGAGAAACTTCTTCATACATTTAAACTTGAGTTTAACATTATTGGCTGGATTTTAGATTTTATGACACACAGCTCACAGTGTGTTAGAGTCAATGGCGTTCTCTCAGAAAAGCTCTATTCTTCCACTGGTTCTCCCCAGGGGTGTGTGCTTTTACCTCTCTTGTACATTCTATATACTAACAGCTGCAGAAGTCAGTTTGAAAACAGACAAATCATCAAGTTTGCCAATGACTGGCATAATTAGTTTGCTTAAGGGAGGGGAATTAGATCATGGCCCAGTGATGAATGACTTTTATCTCTTTTCCACCAATATGAACCAGGTGCTGGTTCTGGGCTGGTGCTTATACCAGTTCGGAGCTGGTTCCACTCGCCAGATTATCTAAGAACCAGTCGATTTTCCACAGACTGCGAGCCAGTGTAGGGCTACGTCTTTAAGTCACTGCTTGCACCTCCGTTGTCCTAGCAACGTGTCATGAAGTCATCAATCATAATAAACAATGGAGGACTACATACCAATACTTTTGCTACTGGCGTTACAAATTCACACTGGAATTCGGAGACGCGCTTTGACAACTCTTCGTGACCGCTATGGACAGCGGATAATGTTCAAGAAGAAAGGTAATTTATTTCGCATGTTTTGACTGTTATTATTATAACATTTGCAGGCATGCGATGGCAACATCTATAGCATATCAATGCTCTAGCGTCAAGCTAGCTGTTAACTTACTGCTCATAGTTCAAGTAGTGTATTGTCATGTACTCATAAAGGGAAATATAAATAATGAAATGTTTGCGTATGAGTGTTTTGGGTGTGTGTGTGTTCTTGGTGGGGAGGGGGGGGGGGTCGTATCGTGGATGTAATAACGTTACTGTACAATACAATTTCCATTTCTCATCACAATACCATAACCTATCTGTAAACAAACCAAATGATACAGGATTTTGCCTTTGCAGATTGTATTAAGGCTGAGGGCAACGAGGAGGACACATGCTGTTTGGGCATACCCCCTATCACAAACCTGGTGGGACACAGTTGTGCCGGCTTTCACCCCTACACAGTTTATTCGAAACTTTCGAGTGTCCCGGGAGTCATTTGAATACATATGCCATAAGGTCAGGCATCTCATGGTCAAAATTAACACCAATTACCGTATGGCTGTTCCAGTTAGAAAACGTGTAGCAATTGCTCTCTGGAAGCTGGCTACTGCCGGCATTGAGTATAGGACCATTGGCCACCTTTTTGGGGTAGGTATAAGCACAGTGTTTAACTGTGTTCAGGATTTCTGTGACTCGGCTATAAGGGTCTTGCTCTCTAAACACATCACCACTCCAGATGCTGCTAAGCTGGTTGAAATGGCCACCTTCTTCAATAACCACTGGAGAATGCCACAGTGTGTTGGTGCAATAGATGGAAGCCACATCCCAATCATTGCACCCGAGGAGTATCCCCGTGACTATTTTAACAGGAAAGGGTGGCACTCAATTATATTGCAAGGAGTTGTGGACGGCAAAGGACTGTTTTGGGATGTATGTGTGGGCTATGCAGGGAGTGTGCATGATGCAAGAGTGCTAAGACAATCACATTTGTGGGGGCAACTAAGTGATGGGGAATTACTTGGACAAAACAAAAAGATAATCTCTGGCATTAATGTTGGACACTACCTCATCGGTGACCCCGCTTACCCACTGCAAAATTGGCTTATGAAGCCCTTCTCAGACACTGGAAGACTGTCACCTGAACAACGCACCTACAATTACAGATTGAGCAGTGCGCGTTCGGCTGTAGAGATGGCTTTTGGAAGGTTAAAGGGACGTTGGAGATGTCTCCTCAAAAGAAATGACTGCAAGCTGGAGCTCAGCAAGAAAATGACCTTGACCTGCTGTGTGCTTCATAATATTTGTGAAGAGCATGGTGACAGATACATTGAGGATTGCAGAGACAGGCAGTTAGACATTCAACCTCCAAATCAGGTATTACCTGAGCATGGTGAGCAAGAAGGGGCAGATATTAGAGCAGCCTTAATGAACTACTTCAGTATAGAGGAGTGATTGTTTTCATACATCATTACTGCCAGTTACCTGTTTTGTGTTGTGGTACATGTACAGTATCTGTTGATTTATCCCTGTAATTTTGGATAGGTAGTTAATGTGGAATACATTCATGAAATTATTTTAACCGGTTGTGCCTGTGTGTGTTGTGCCTGCGTGTGTTTGTTTGCACGGCACATTCACATATTCAAAACTGTTTTTTGGAATAGGGAAGGGTGAGAATGTTGGTAAATATATAAACATGTGTTTATTGGCATTAACAATCAAATAAATAAATAAATAACATATTTATTAAATTAAAAACAGTATTCTCTATTTGTTTGCTTGCGCCTCCATCACTGCCACCATGCGCCCCATGAGCCCAAGCAGAGCGCTTGTGTCTGCCTCCATCTTTGCTGCCATGTCATTGTTGAGCTGCAAGAACTTATCGTCAGCCTTTTCCATGTAGTCCAACAGCTCCTCATTGTCACGCTTTCTTTTTGCTGTGTAGAAAACAAACAAACCAAACCAAAATGTGTGATTAGATGACAATGTCAAACTATCTACCACCAGAGCATATAGTTGCTGTAATATAAATACATCTTGTACTGTACTGTGCACTACTAGTACAAGTCCATTACTGCAGATAAGCTAGTTTGTTTTACATTGGCTGCCACCATAATTTAACAATTTCTAACAAAATCTGCAAACAATGCACCTGCATGTTGACCATAATCTACCGTTTCAGTAGGACATACTGACCCTTCATTTTAAGAAACTAGGTTAAATGCTTGGAGGCAGGAGGCATAAAGGGCAGTAAGTAAGTAAAGGTTAAATGCTTGTTGGACAATATATGCAATGAGGTAATGTATAACATGTAGGCCTAAACATTAAGGAAACACGGAATACATAGCACAAAATATTTTACCTCGTTTGGCTTGCCGTGATGACACGGAGGCAGATGGTACCGGTGTTGCACCAAATTCTGTGACCTGTCGAATTTTGTGACTCTAGAGGGCGCTGTTTTATTGGAGTCTATGAATGTACTGAGCTGTACTGACACACTGATGAGGCAATTCTGTTATGTGTATAATTCTTCTAATAAACTTTGTACATTTTTGAAACATGGAACATTGTCTGGGTGTGAGTGTATTACTCCACAGGCCTGCATGTGTATCTTCCTCTCTATACTATCTCTATAGAGTACAGCTAAAGCCTACCCCACCACTCCAGCGAAGAGGTGGACTTCAGCTGGACAGGTCACATATGATGATAAGCCTACTGTCAAATTATGTTTGACAGTAGCCCACTATATTTACTATTACCCCACTATAACTCTGCAGAAATGGACTGATGTTGTACATTGTCATTGACATCAGCAAACACTTTATTTACATTATTGACAAACTCCTTGTCATTGTCCGTTAATTTACTTTTTGGCACCTCAAACTGATATACAAACTTAAAGGAGGCAGTTAGTGACCTCCACGGCATTTTTTCTGCAGTTACAGTGACATAATTTGACAGTAGCCTATCAAAATATGTGACCTGTCCTGCTGAAGTCCATCTGTTCACAGGAGTGGTGAGTGGTAGGCTTTAGCTCTACTCTAGAATAATACACCCACACCCAGTCAATGTTCCATGTTTCAAAAATGTACAAAGTTTATTAGAAGAATTATACACATAACAGAATTGCCTCATCAGTGTGTCAGTACAGCTCAGTACATTCATAGACTCTAATAAAACAGCGCCCTCTAGAGTCACAAAATTCGACAGGTCACAGAATTTGGTGCAACACCGGATTTATCTAGCTGCAGTCCTGTGGTGGTGGTGGTGGTGGTGGTAGCTCCGTGTCATCAACATCCCCTTCCTCACCAGTGACAGACAACTCTAAACAACCAAAACAGGGAACAGAGTTTGAAAGCACAGACTGAAATAAGTCCAACACACTTATTTAAATTTCGGCTTTTTGTAATGCAGCCATAACGTTAGTAAATGCCTTATAAAAACGATAACGTTTAGCAACTGTAACCAAGGTAACCAAGTAGGCTAAGTTTGCTAGCGGTAGTAGCTTGCTACATTTTGCTTGTTGTCGTCACCTAACTATAACATTGTAACAATACATAGCTGGCTACACCGTTTAAAAAAAAAACATGAGTAACATTGAAACATATGAAATATAAGACCCACCTGAAGCATTGGAATTGTCTGCCTCTCCATTCACCATAGCCTCTAACAAGGCTGTGGCAGAGTTCAGTGCCCCGGTGGTTTGGCATGCCGGCCGGTCACCAAGTATGGAGTCCAGGACGTCGAAATGTGGGGATCTTCGTTGACGACCGCTACCACTTCGCCCAAGCTCCCTTTTTTGGTCCCGATAATCTTTTTTTAATTGTTTAATTTTGTTTATCAACTGGTCTACACTCCTCTGGTAACCCGCTATAGACATTTCATTTTCTAGCTTTTCAAAGATTGGTTTTGTCCGCACAGCTCCTTCCAATTTACTTTGAATTTCTGTGGAGGACCACAAAGCCAGCAGACAGTTTGTTTCCTCCACAGACCACGGTTGTTTCTGTTTACCGTCCATTAGTTCTACCCAAAGTACGTTAACAGCTGAGCAAACGTTAACAGCTGACCGGTGTTTAAAAAAAAAATGGCGTCGCAAAGTTTTTGTTTTAGGTAGGCTACGTCACGATCTCCCCCAGCACCTGACGTAACCGGTTCTTATCTCTAGACCAGTTCAGAGTTGGTGCTGAGCTGGAACCTGTTTTGTTGGCCCAGAACCGGGTTTATTTGTGTGGAAAAGCAAAAAACCGGTTCGATATTTGGCACTGACTCCGAACCAGCACCAGAACTGCCTTGGTGGAAAAGAGATATTTGTCTCTTGATGTAAGGAGTCCTATCTAGAACGGTGTCCAAAACCAAGGCTATGGTAATTGATTTTAGAAAGTCTGCACCTATTCCCAAGCCTAGGGGGATTGGAGGTGGAACTGGTGGACAGCTACAAATATCTCGGAACGGTGCTGGATAACAAATTGTGTTTCCAGACTAATGCAGAGGCCATATATAAGAAGGTCCAACAGTGTTTCTATTTTTTAAGCAAAATTAATACATTTAATGTATGCGGGTGGATGACAAATAAGCCTGAAAAAAGGAATTTAAAAAAACTTCAAATATCATCCCTAAAAAGTGTTTATATGTGTTGCTGTATCTCTAAACTTGACTAATATACATTTTTTTTTTTTTTTTTTTAAAAGTGAAATATATATTTATATGTCAATTTGTCATGTTACTGCCTAAAATTGTCATATGGTGTGATGTGAAAATAATTTGAAATAAAATGAAAATTAGATACTTTTTTCTACTTTAATTTATGTCACTGTACATTTTAATCACGTTTGCTTTGATTTGCAACATTTCCTTGTGAATATTTAGAAGAAAACCCTAAAATTTAACAAGTTATTTTGTCAAGGTGGAGAATGCTCCTAAGTGTAACCAGATATTTTAGCTTAATTCTGATATTTCTTGTAAGAACTCACTCAAAATTCTTGAGGTTCTTGCAGATACCATTTCCTTTGTGTGCTATTGATGTTTTAATGATTTTTCAATTATAAAGTCTTTTTGTGACATTATTTAATGTCACACCAAATGACATGGTGTCACGCCATATGATGAACTGCACCACTCCACCATGTGTCAGAGCAAAACAGGGTTTTAATGACAATAAAATCATTAACAATGAATTTTGAAGTCACTGTATGAATGGTGTATCGTGTAACAGCAAAATAGATGAAAGTTTAGTATTTATTTTTAAACTTACATGGCATGGTAACATAAAAGAAAAAAAGTATGAGAAATATGAATTGTACAGATACATTTTTTTCCCCAATTATCACAGATTTAACAAAAAACATATAATATCTGAATTTAAAACATGTTTTACAAGAACTTTTATGTAAAAATGCAATTTGGTCATAGGGTGTGACAGAAATGTCATATAGTGTGACTTGAAAAAAGCTGTCACACCATATGATGCAGCGCCACACTATATGACATTTTGACAGTTAAGCTAATTTTCTAGACAGTTAAATACAGCTAACTATTATTTAGCATGCAACTGACCACATGGCAGCAGTGCTTTTAAGAATTCATGAAGAATATTTGTGGAAAATAGCTACTTTTTTAGGCAAATGATGTCACACCATAAGACACTCAAAATTTGGCCACGATTGATGATGTCAATTCAAAGCTTTTTATATAAAAAATCTAAAAGCAGAACTCACCTCTTGACCATGCCAATTACTCCTGACATTCTATTGTTACTTCCTGATTAAGCAGGGTCCTCTTCACAATAATAATGTCCAAATGAATGCCCAGTCAAAATATACAATATAGTGTCACGCCATATGACAACCATTTTATGGACAAAATATATTTGATTATAACTTAGTTGGACAGCATGCATAAACATCAAAACTTTCTGTGGTTGTAAAAAACATCCAATTATTTTATATGCATGGTAAAACTTTAAAGTAATTATACTTTTTATGGATATACACTCTTTTTAGGAAGTTCGCACACATGGTGGACAGTCACACCATATGACATTTTTTATGTTTGGATGATTATTTTAAGTCAAAAGTGAAATACAAATCCAATAAATTTAATATGACAGAACTTGAACCTACCAGACCTACAACATTTCCATATCAATTCTTAACAATTGCCATTTTTTATAAGTGTGTGACACATGGACAGTCTGAATTCTGCTATTTGTCATCTACCCGTGCACAAAAATGATGACACTGTTTTATAAATCTTTTATTTAGTCAGTACGGACTTTCTCTGTTATTGTGTGACCTTAGAACCCGATTGACGCAAAGTGCGCCAAAAAACACACCCTTTCTTCTCTGTTACATTGCTTCAGAACTGTTCATCACGGTGAGATGAAACCTTTATTGCGTGACAGAGCAGAAGTGGGGCTTTCCAATGAGACTACGCACAATCTGTACGATCAAGTATGAAAATCAATTATCAAAAAGCAATTTACAGACACGCTTTACAGAAATAAATGCCATTTTTTATTTAGTGATGAAAAATGACCTTTCTGCACTCCATATCTGTGACACAAACTGATCTAACCTGACTTGACCCGAGTTTGCGTGTTAGCCTGTGTGTGCCTATGGTGTATGCACTCATAATAATTCTCAACTTTTTACTGCATTGCCATGAACAAAGTAAAGGCAAAAAGGTGTTTCTTTGTTGAACAAATTGGGATGCAATGTTTTCCTAGAATTGGATGCATGCAGGAATTTGCTAGGATGTCAAAACCGGATTATGAACATGCTTTGCCATAGAGAAACACACGATAGCCTTGGATTATGCTTTGCCACAAAAACGTAGGGTAAGTCCAGCTATATGAAGTTATTATTTTGCTGTCACTTTGTCTGTTTTTATAAGCCAGAAGGGTCGATATACATGGTACAAATGGATAGCCCTGTGTCTCCTCTTTCATCTGATATGCTTGCCATATCTATTCGATCACGGGTTCGCGAGTAATTCAAACGAGAGTAATGGGTGTGCAGGTGAACGCAGAGAAGTATAGACTGTAAATATGATGCGATTTGACTTAATTTCATGATTTTTTTTTAATTTTCATACCTGATCGTACAGACAAGTGTGTAGTCTCTTTGGAAAGCCCCACTTCTGCTCTGTCATGCAATAAAGGTTGCTCGCTGCGATGAACAGTTCCGGAGCAATGTAACAGAGAAGAAAGGGTGTGTTTTTTGACGCACTTTGCGTCAATCGGGTTCTAAGGGTTAATACATGAAATTGTGGCAGATTTGGGTAGCCTAGACTCTGCTGAAAAAAACAATATATAGGTTGTGTGTATGGTACGGAGCCCCCCGGGTGACATGGGGGAAAAAAAACATGGGTTAAAAAAAAAAAAAAAAAAAAAAAAAAAAAAGTCATGTGAAAAAAAAAAACACGAAGAAGAAAATAAAAAAAAAATGTACTTTTGCGGGATCTCGCAAAAGTTTTTTTCTACTTTTGGAACTTGCTGGGCTTCCTACTTGACCCCAATAGGCCCACAAACCACTACCGCCAGATGGCAATCATATCAGAGGGCCGAACGAGCGAACCGGGAGGAACAAAGGTCCGTTAAATTCTGTCAATAATTGCATAGGCCTTTGATCATAATTGTAGCGCCGAGCTTAGTTGCATTGTGATGTTCCTGTATGTTGTGTGTGTGTGTCAGAGGCGTATCAAGCTTTTTAAAAGTGTGGGGGTTGTGGGATAGGAAAATGAAACACTCTGGCCAAATTATAAATAACTCCCTACAGGGACGTTGTAAGTATTTTCTAAGAGGGATGCAGACTATATTGGTGTCCGGGAGTTTCTCCCCCGAAAAAAAAAGGAAATTCTGATTGCTAAAAACACCATTTTAATGCAGTTTGGGAGGGACAGAAGAAGCAGCGCCCGTCATATGTGTGGCTCATGTGACATGTAGGCCTATATGCTACCTGCTATCACTTCACTATTTGACACTACCCTACATGGAGACATATCTCATGTTATAAATCAAGAAATCATTTCAGAAATTATGTTTTGTGCATATGGGTTAGCAGGCTACAATAAATTGCCTAACAGACAGCAGCCTAATTTCGAGGTATCACTAATACCTATTAAATAAATGTAAAGGACACAGAACTGTAAGCTCAAATTCAAAAACGTTTGAAGTCTACCCAAACATATGCAAACGGAATATAAATGAATTGTATTGCATATAGCCAGCTGAATTAATGTCAATTTAAAGATTATGATTAGCAGTTTCTATGCATTTTTCCATTGATCGTTACAGGAAGCCACGTTGTTGTTTAAACTATTGTTGCTTCTAGCCCACGTTACCTCCAGTTTCACTTGCTGCAGGGACGCACACATTGCATGAGCGATCATAAGCGTTCTATCTCCGATGTAGCCTAGAACTCAAATGTGTCTTGATGCCGCCGTTTGTAAGATCAGATCAAATAAGACGTTCTAAATGGAACGCGATGTAATTGAGCTGTTCCTTTCCAAGCGTCTTGGAGACGTACTGTATGTGTGCTGACTGGGCTATGTCTATATAGTTGATGACACCAAATGAATAAGTATGCTACAAATGAGCAGACGTGTGAAGCACCGGGCATAACTTAATTTCGCGGCTATGTGGAGCAGTAGTAGGTTAATTGTTGAGGAGGCCCATAGTTTGAGAAAAGCTGCAGATCATAGGCAGAGAAAGCATAATGCTCTGAGAACAGTAGCCAAAGGTTTTCCTGCAGAAACAGGTGCCTTGGTGCATGCACCCCGCTTTCACTTTGACTCCCTGCATTGTGACAAAAACTGTCAGTCAGACAGTGAATTTTGGTTTACTAAATTAGCATAATGCGGTAACAATTATCATTTCAATTCTATCTGAAATCTGCTCACGGCAGACGTTACAATGCAGACCCAAGCAGCAGCATAGCCTTGAAAGACGCACACTTTGAATTTGATCAGAGCGGCTCTGGTTCTTCACCTAAATTGATGTGATTGGCTGGATGACCGTTCAATCAAATCAACAGACCTATTTGTGTCTCTGTGTGTGAGTTATAGATACGGTTCCAACTCTTTACGGGAGCGTTTATTTCCATATTTTACTTTCAATTTAATCTGACAAAAAGTGTGGGGGATAGAATCGTGTTCCAGCAAAATTGTGTACGTTATAACACCCACATCCCCCACGCTTGTTACGCGCCTGTGTGTGCGTGTCTGCATGCAGGTGTCTCCCTCTCCCTCCCGTGTCATAGGCCTATGTAATGTGTCCAGAAAACCCACAAAACGCAACAGTGATAGAGCAATCATAGTATCATGATATGATTGCCATCTGGCGGTAGTGGTTTGTGGGCCTATTGGGGTCAAGTAGGAAGCCCAGCAAGTTCCAAAAGTAGAAAAAAAGTTTTGCGAGATCCCGCAAAAGTACATCGTTTTTTTTTTTCTTCTTCATGTTTTTTTCCCCATGACTTTTTTTTTTTTTTTTTAACCCATGTTTTTTTTCCCCATGTCACCCGGAGGGCTCCGTAGTATGACACTTACAATGACCAGGATAAATCTTTGTAACTAAAGGTAATGAAAATGCCCTTAAAACAGTCCTTGCGGAGCGAAACATGCTAAGTCGGCTTGTCAGTGTTGCTGTAGGCTAGGTAAAAATTGTTTGGCTAGGCTAGGTCCAAATGATGTCTGTCTATCATCGTTGCACTCGGAGAAAACCGGAATGTTTCATTCGTCCTGCGTTTCTTCTACGGCTGCAAACGGGATTCACTCGCAGTTAACCAAATATTTCTTTATTAGGGCAGGGCAGGCATATTTCTGGCTATTAAATTATTTCTACACCAGTCTGCAAAAGTCTGTAGTGAAGTCTGTGTAGGGTTTTCCAGGCTCCATTTCTTTTTACGAGACACCCTGCTCACAAGAGCCATCTGCCGGTTGTTTGGGTTGTTGCAGCGTCACTGGAGAAATACAAATTAAAGTCGCGTGATCCCGCGCGATGTCACACGCGGACCTCGAGGGAAGCTGGCCAATTTGAAGTAATGCCCACTGTAGACAGCAAATTAAGATATTTTTTTTGTTTTGTGGAGCGGCACCGGTAGGCTATCAAAAGCAGATTTCGATTTTCTTTACCACTGTGTAGCCAAGCCTTATGCCATACCCAAGTAGCCTAAATCAAGGTAATTTTTAATTATGCATGGTTTATTTTGTTATTGAATTCATAGGCTGGGATTCCTCTCCTAAACAATTATGTTTAACAGTACCCTCCTGCTTTTTCAGAAGGGGCGGCAGGCAGGCTACTGACAGAGCGATGTACAGTGGCAGAGCGACGCACAGCGGCTGAAAGTGGTACTAAAGTTACACGCAGCTTCACGCCGCGTAATGCGCGACTGAAGTGGCCATTTCAAAGTAATGCCCACTGTATGTTCTGCCATTAACATGCTGAATTTGCTCAAATGATGTCACCTTTTCAATCTTCTGCTTCCTTGCACACTGGACTTTTGAACTGTTGCTTATCCTGCTCCATATAGTGATCTTGCACTGTATTTTATTTAATGTACTGGTCCTTGGGTAAGTCTGTCTGTGTTGTACTGTCTCCATTGCTATTTATTATTTTGTGTGTTGTGTCGTTGGTTGTGTGTTTCTTGATACCTGGCTGCAACATAATTTCCCCCTGTGGGATGATAAATTTGACTTGACTTCATTCTTTCTTATATGATTACACTTTGAAATGTGAAAAAGTGATAGCATTCCACTTTATAAGGAAATGAATCAACATTGAGAATAACAAAAGGATTTTCCACCACAGTCTTGAAAAGAATACAGGTTCCAAACTTACACAAGCATACATATAAATATGCCAATGGACTTCCTGTGGTCAATAAACATAAAGACACAACATCCACCTTTGGTTCAAAATTTGTAGCCAAAATCCTTATATTGAATTTGGGAGGTCCTGATATACAGTACCCAATCAAGAAGAAATTTGATAAGTGGACCTTTCAGGTTTATATCCGAGCACTCTTGTTTTAAACTGTCTACTTTTAAGCTCAACTTTCATTAAACTACAGTATGCAACCACCATATCTATCCTACCAACACCTTAGTAGCCATCTCTGCATTATCATGATATTTTACACAAGGCTTTGAACCGGTTTACGGAACGAAAACGAAAACCAGAAACTTTTGATGTTTTGCTAGGAAAATAATGGTAACCGGTTAATATATTACCAGAAGATTTCTGTGTAATATGACTTGGTGAGGTTCACTTCCGGTTGTTCACTCTTTGGGAGAAATGTAATAGAGCTTGCCGCCAGCAAGTAGCCTAATCAAAATCGTATGCCCAAGCTGTAGCTGTCTCTCAAGCTCAATCATAAGAGAAATATTGTACCAAGTATCTCTCAAATGTTTGGTTTTAAATACGAATTCTATCTATTTAGATAGACTATGAATTTCCAATGCATTAAGCATTGACAGTGCCTGGCTATTGCCCAGCATACATTAGTTTAGATAGATAGATAGATAGATAGATAGATACTTTATTGATCCCTAGGGGAAAGTTTGTTATGTCTTTGTTTAGTAGGCTAATAGAATTTTGTTCAGATGGGAAAACACTGCAAGAATCCTATGTGGCAGCATTTTTCATTTCAAAAGACTAACAATATAATATAAGCCCAGATTTTACATAACAATTTTTGCATTTTCATGCACTGGTAATTCCTTGGAATTGCATTTCTAGTTTATATTTTGTTGTCATTTCCAGTTAAAGGCCAATATAATGATTTAATGATTTTCCAAATAAATGATGTCATTCATGTTTGACTATCTTTGACAAATAATGAAGGCGTGGGCAGATGCAGATAGCCAATCCAAACAACCAATCCAACATTTAGGCATTTTACAAGTTAGATTCATTCATTCATTCAATCTTTATTTATTCTTGGAGGTTCATTGAGGGAGGTCCTCATTTTCAGTGAAGCCGAGATTACACAGTAACAAGAAATATAGTATAATAATTGTGGAAAATAAAACAAAATAAAACAAATAATAAGATAACCTACATAACATTATAAAGGAGGAAGGGAAAATAAAAAATACTGAAAATATTAATAATAAAATAATAACAATAATAAAATAGATCTGATTCAAAATGTAATAGGTCTGTCTGTGGCCCATACTTTGGCTATACATTTCCAGCAATTTACAAATTTCCAGTAGTTTTGGTATAATTTTGATAACAAGCAAATCAGCCAACCAACCATCAAACAAACAGGGGGGACAAAAAACGATACTTTCTTGGCAGTTGTAATAATGCTAAAACATTGTGTCTATGAAGACAGAGGCTATTTATACAGGACTGACCAGCTGTCGACTAGCAAGGTAAAATATTCCATACTCCACATTCACTCACCACTCCATATTTGTGGAGTAACCAATAAGCCTGGAGGTGGAGGCTGGAAGCTACATATGATATGTATGATTATGTGTGATCATTAACTGAGTCAAGGCAAATAGACCCTGCAAGATCGTTTCCACCTTTTGAGCAACCAATAGCTAACCATCAACACTAAGCTAATTTTTTTAGATACTTATATATGGCACATTTGTAGTTTTGACATTACATCTGTGTCATTTCTCTATTATTGCACTGTATTTTAGTTTTTTTTTATGTTTTAATGTTGGTATGCAGTTTATCAGACACAAACAAATTTAATCATGCTTAAATAATGCTGTATGTTTGTTGTGTGTGTGTGTGTGTGTGTGTGTGTGTGTGTGTGTTTGTGTCCACTCAGAGAAATTAATAAAGAGTGAACAGGAAGACATCACCCAGCTTATGACTGTTTCCTTCTCTGGAACCCGTACCACAGAGGAGGTGCTAACAGCTGAGACTGAAGAAGAGAATGATAAAGAGGAGGAACATGCATTTCAGAGCCGCCCATATCCCACAAAATTTGGTATGCTTCTCATGACTTTGGTATGATTCTCATGACTTTCAACAAATAATGCTTAAATTGCTGAGATTAGATGAAATGTCATTTAAATAGCATCTAATCATTTGTGTTTAAAGAAAAATGTGTATGTGCATTGTCATTCATTCTGATGACATTTTTATTGGTCCAGGGTGTCCGCGGGGTTGTAAATGGTATTAAAAGGTAGTAAATGAAATTAGCTAAATTTAAGGCCATCTAAAAAGTAATAAATGTCATCTGATGAGGTATTCAATTTTCAAACCACTTTATTTATATTATATTACTTTTATGTGCGAGTAGGACCTGAGCGATATGTCAGTGTGCGTTGGCGGTAAAAACTTTTAGCGCCCCCTCAAACTGGCTATCAATATATTATAATATAATATATTTTAAGTCAATTTAGCAATTAGTTTCCACCAAATTCCCCAGAAGTCATCATTTAAGGGGTTATTTTTTATATTTTCATCACGGGGAGCATGCAGGCCCAAAAGTATTTTATCACATGAGGCCCACATTCTCCAGCAGCACCCAATCAATAATTAATATTTTTGTAAAATGTGACCACCTATTTTTGAATGTGATACCTTGACTGGTAAAGTATATGAGACAGCAAGGGTGTGTGTGTGTGTGTGTACTGCGTATGGTCGTGGGCCTATTTGGAAGAAAGTCCAGTAAACCTTTTCTGATTTTCATTTGTCATTTTGTCTTGATTGAGATAGAATGATAGTGAAATAAAGAGTGTAGTGCTGGAGAAGTGGTGTGTGCTCTTCCTACACATAACAATGAAATAACTTTTTATCTTGGGTTAGGATTAAATAACAAATAATTGTGTATAGGCCAGTGTTTTTATTGAAGCAAAAAAGGAACAAAATATCCAGTAACTTTATACTTGATTTGAATTGTAAGCATTGCTACACTTTCTTACTCAGAAAGTTACCGTATTTTCCGGACTATAAGTCACACTTTTTTCATAGTTTGGCTGGTCCTGCGACTTATAGTCAGGTGCGACTTATATTCTCCACATTTTTAGCTACATTTTCATGTACCACATCAGCATTTTTGTTCAGTGAATCTTTTGTAAATTGCTTTACAATAGCGTCGGGCGCTTGCCAGCAGCCTTCGGCTTGCCTCTTGCCATTCACTCCTTCCTACTCCTTCGTCTTCAACATTCCCTGTAGAATTCTCAATATTTTTAGCCTCAATGTGTCCAGTTACATAGTCTGTCTGTTCTTAGTCTTGGATTTTGTGAAATAAATTTCCAAATATCACCTGCTTGCTGCAACTTCGGTCTGCATGTCCTTTTAAAACCGCATTTTTTTCTCTCTCAAGCATTTAATCTGCTGCCGACTTGTCTCTCCACAATGTCCAAAATGCTTGGTTGCATTGCATTCTCCACATTTTTAGCTACATTTTCATGTACCACATCAGCATTTTTGTTCAGTCAATCTTTTGTAAATTGCTTTACAATTACCGTCGGGCCTATAGGCCTATTGCCTGGCTTGCCTCAGCTTCGGTCACGTCCTTTTAAAACCGTCTTTTTCGCTATCATGAGTATTTAATCTGCAGCCAGCTTGTGACTTCATATCGCCCAAAATGCTTGATTGCATTGCATTATCCACATTTTTAGCTAAATATTCATGTATCATATCAGCATATTTGTTCAATGAATCTTTTGTAAATTGCTTTACAATTACCGTCGGGCCTAGGCCTATAGCCTGGCTTGCTAGTGACGTCTAAAACTGCATCTTTTTCTTTCTCGTGAGCATTTAATCTGTTTACAGCTTGTGACTCCACATCGCCCAAAATGCTTGATTGCATTGTATTCTCCACATTTTAGATACATTTTGGTGTACCACATAGCATTTTCTTTCAGTGAAACTTTTGCTTTGCAATTACCTTCCTGCCCTCCTCTTGGCTGCCTTCACTCCTTCGTCTTTATTATTAATCTTTTTGGCCTCAATAATCCAGTTACATAGTCTCTGTTTTTGGTTTTGGATTTTGTGAAATACTTTTCTAAATAAATGCGACTTATAGTCCGGTGCGACTTATATATGTTTTTTTCCTGTTCATGACGCATTTTTTGACTGATGCGACTTATACTCAGGAGCGACTTATAGTCCGGAAAATACGGTAAGTAATAAAATGACAGTAAACCGTTACTTTATAATTAGTTACCCCCAACACTGAATTTCGAAAGGTTGCCGCTGCAGCTCAAAGTCGTGTTGGTATTAAAAAATATTGTGAAGGTATTAAAAAAGGTATTAAATTAAATTTAAGAATTTCTGTATATACCCTGTGGTCAGTCCTGTTATATTAGGCTACAACTTGTGTAGAACTAACTGCCAGTCACACCTCAAACAACTGCATTCAAAAGTATAACTTATAGTAGTGGAGCTATATAGCACAAAGGCAATAAAATGGACAGATACATCATAAAGACGTCTAACCACAAACCTGACCCATCCCCTCTTAAAGCACTGAATAGAAAAAAATAAGCGTTGAGCAACATACAATCGAATAATTAATGTGTGAGGTATATGAGTTAATGCATAGGCATACATGTGGCAAACAGTAATAAACCTCTTATTCTGTCATTTTTGTGTCAGGCTGCACTGAAAACATTACCTTCTTGGCAGAGGTAATAAGGGCTCCTGTCCGGGTTATAACAAAGGAAGGACCCAATCACAGACCAGCTTGAGTGTTTTCTTTTAATGAATAAATCAGGCAACAGACCCAAAATGCAATAAACTGTGCTCAGAATTTAAAAAATGTCACTGTGACCAGAATAAAAAAAAAAATGTCAAAAAACTCTCAAAATTTCTGAGTCAAAGACAAAAGAAAGACCGCATTCACAGGAACAGAGGCAGTGAATATTCCACAAAAAAACTCAAAAACACAGTGATAAAGAAAAATCCAAACAAGGCAGGTCATTTGCAGGTGTACAAAATAACGTCTTTCCAAGACATTTACAGATATTAGATGGTACAGAGAGCAAATATACTGGCCCTATACTGTAGAAGAGTAACCAGCAAGGGATGTCCAAGAAGTCTCAGAATTACAAAAAATAAATATAGCCACAAGCGGCAATGGCGGGACCGAGCACCTGCAGTCCTCGTCCTTTGCATCCAACAATGCACTCACAGGTGCATGTGTCAAATGCACAAATCTGATATGCGTGTGCTATTTGTTTTTGCAAGTTTTATACATTGGAAACACTTACTCAATTCCTGTTGGGTGTGACAATTTACACCGAAGATATATGGGCGCTACACCACAAATATGTGGGGTACAATGATGTGCTTCCAAGTAACCAATTTATTACATACATTTTGTGTTATGCAGTGCAACAATTGACAAGTTCTCCTAAAAACTACTTTCAGCCTACTCACTTGGTTATATTATATTCGTCTTAGGGAGGTCCATATCTAACCTGACCCTCGCCAGATGAATTTCGTTCCGCTTAGCTCCGCCTAGCTTCACTCACATCCATCTGGGATCTCTTCCATTGAGAGTGATTTCTGCAACTTTATGGTTCAGCCAATCAGGACGCAGTGGAGAAGCGACCGTGAGACTGTTATCAGTGTCACGGGTTGGCTTCGATGTGAGTGGTTGAAGTAGCACATCAATAGATGACGGACAAGTGGCTTATTCAATCATATGCAAGCATTTTTTGATTAGGCCCAGCCTTCTGAAACACCATTCCAATGGATCGGTTCCAGATGGATGAGTGGAGCTAGGCGGAGTGAAATTCATCTGGCGAGGGTCAGGTTAGTCCATATCCATACCAATTAACCATTTAGGCGCCAGGGTTTCAAAAAAAACAACACTGGATTTTTACATCAAAATTTCAAGAGGCCATGGCTTGAAAGTGGTCAGAGAGAAAGTCGTACTGTAAATGTGAAAATCATTGAGGATACCCTTGTTAGCACTGCAAAAAAAGACTTACAAAATTCAGCTTATTCAGCAAAATTTAAATGCAAGTCAATAATAGTTATTTTGCAGACTAATTTATGAGCTGCAATGGTAGACCAGATCCATTTCAAACCATATCAAATTGTGTGTGTGTGTGTCTCTGTGGCATTCCCACTAATCTAATGCCACTGTGTTTGTGTGTGTGTTTGTCTGTGTGTGTGCGTATACAGTACCCTCCAGAATTATTGGCACCTCTGCTAAAGTTGACTAAAAACTGGTATAAAAAATAATCTGTCAGTGATTTATTGTAATCTCACAATGAAAAAAAATAGGAAAAATACAACCTTGAATGGATAATTGTTGCCTTTTGGGGTATTTGAAAGGGTTCTTCTTATTGTTTGCCAATGAATAAAAAACAGTGTCTCTACTATATGCCATTGCAGTTTCTGGAACTGAAGAGTATGACTACCCTTTATCTGAGAGGGGAGCCTCAGATGAAGATGATGAGAAGGTGAGAGGGTATTCAATTAACATTTTGCCCTGGCATTATTTTGCCAAAATTGTTTTTGAATTAACACATTTTGCCCTGGCTATTTCTCCAACCAACTGAATCGATCCCTGAAGGGAAACCCTGTTTCAATATTATATCTAGATCTAAATTTTCACCACGGACTTAAAAAAACAAAAGTGGTCAAGTATTCAGTTAAAACACGGCTCCTTGAAAGTTCTTTTAACTTCTTAATTACACCGTGTTCCAAATGATTATGCAAATTGGATTTAAGTGTCATAAACATTTATTTTTTTGTTTTTCAATTAAACTCATGGATGGTATTGTGTCTAAGGGCTCTTTGGATCACTGAAATCAATTAGTTTGCCAGGTGAGCCTAATCAAAGAAAAACTACTTAAGAAGGATGTTCCACATTATTAAGCATGCCACAGGTTTCAAGCAATATGGGAAAGAAAAATGATCTCTCTGCTGCTGAAAAGCGTGAAATTGTGCACTACCTTGGACAAGGTATGAACACATTGGATATTTCTCGAAAACTTATGCGTGATCATCATTCTGTGAAGAAATTTGTCGCTGATTCAGAGCACAGGCATGCTAACATCCTAAAATGCCATTGCAAAGCAGCAAACAGGTGCCTCTGGAGTCCCGCGAACCTCAAGTTGTAGGATCCTCAAGAAGTTTGCATAAACCTATTATTCGGCCACCCCTAAACAATGCTCACAAGCAGAAACGGTTGCAGTGGGCTCAGGAATACTCAGGAAGACTAATTTTCAAACAGTTTTGTTCACGGATGAGTGCCGTGCAACCCTAGATGGTCCAGATGGATGGAGTAATGGATGGTTGGTGAATGGCCACCATGTCCCAACAAGGCTGAGACGTCAGCAAGGAGGTGGCGGAGTCATGTTTTGGGCCGGAATCATGGGGAGAGAGCTAGTGGGCTGGAATCATGGGGAGAGAGCTGGTAGGCCCCTGTAGGGTCCCTGATGGTGTGAAAATGACCTCGGCAAAGTATGTAGAGTTTCTGACTGACCACTTTCTTCCGTGGTACAAAAAGAAGAACCGTGCCTTCCGTAGCAAATTCATCTTTATGCATGACAATGCACCAGCATGCTGCAAAGAAAACCTCTGGGTCTATGGCTTGCTCTTTGCTGCTATGGGCATAAAAGGAGAGAAACTCATGGTGTGGCCCCATCTTCCCCTGACCTCAACCCTATTGAGAACTTTTGGAGCATCATCAAGCAAAAGATCTATGAGGGTGGGAGGCCGTTCACATCTAAGCAGCAGCTCTGGGAGGCTATTCTGAGATCCTGCAAAGACATTAAAGCAGAAACTCGCCAAGACCTCACAAGTTCAATGGATGCAAGAATTGACCCTTCGCTAAGTCCCCCCCCCTTAGTTACTATTAACTAGAACTTCAATGATAGGTTGATTCTAGCTGTAAGTCTGTCTGTAAAAGTTACATCCCAAGAGGCTCTTTTGGAGAGCCACAGACCTGATTTCATTTAGAATCTGTCAAAAGACTCCAGTATGACATGGGAACACATGTATAGAAAATCATATCTTTGTTATAGCTTTGTTGGGTGACAAACTTAGATGGGAATTGAGTGTGATGATAGGGGAGAGTTGGGAGGATAGAATTTAATCTAATTTAACATATTTACAGAAAGCATAATCAAGATTGAAAGCCATTATTCTGTGTATAGGTGTTGCCTTAATCCCATACATGTCATTTGGCCATCCTTTTCAACTCACATCACTGTAAAATCCCATAAAACCGGACAAAAATCAGCTGCTCCCAATGTGACTGCCGGAGTGTGTCTGCCTGCGTGGAGCTACTGAACTGCCATTGGCTCATCTGCGTTCGATGGACGGGGCTTGCGATCAATCAATTGTGAAGGGGATATCAATGAAGGGGTCCTATGTTAACATGTAACTTGGCCTGTTAAGATGTTTTTGATTGAAATAACTTTTGATTTCATTTATATGAGCTCCTAATGCTGCAAATTACAACAAATTACCATTTTTAGTTATTTACAACCTATAAAATGTCTTGAAACTCTGTTGTGGATAATAATTTGGAACAGTGCATTTTAAGTTTTTTATTATCATTGGGAGGTTTGTTCAATAAAATTTGAATTATACTGTAATGGTTGATTACTTGAAAATTATACTGACTGTCATTTGCATCGACTATTTAGGAAAATCGAAGAAAAACGTAATTTGCATTATAATTTGGAACGCAGTGTAATGCAACTGCATTGTGAGCGACCGGGCGGTCAACCCACGTGTTGGATTGTGAGTTAAGTGGAAATGGAGAAAAAGGCACTTGCAGGAGAGGTGGCTGTAGCTTCTGTTAATTCCAATTATTTATTTTTCACCATATTCAAAAATAGCAACACTAATAAACAAAATACTTTCCCCTACCAAAAACAAACCAAAAATAGCACAAACAATGCACAGTCCAAACTATCAGCATACTTCACTTACTCTGCCTCACAACAGGAGAGTCCTTCACCTACTATGCACACTTTGGGAACTGAGCTACCCCATTAAATAGCCCCAGCTATTACTGTCAAATGGGGATAATTGAGGCACACCATTGAGCTAGGGAAGTACTCAGAATAGGGCTCACTAATACATAACATAAATCAACATAACAAGGATATAAAAAACAACAGAAAAGTATATAATGAACAAAACATATGTCTGTTATAAATACATACCTAACCACAAGGCATAAAGAAACAAAACAACCAAAAGAATATCCTACACACCCCTGTAGCACCCCTGCTCCCTACCCCTGCAGAATGTTTAATATGACCTGTCCCGGCGCGGAGTGCGCTTCCGCAATGGGACAGTGACAGAGGTCGGAGCGTCAGGGAGTGTTGTGAGTAGATGTATGCGTTAACCAGATTATGGGCACTATACAGACGATATAACATGGCAAATGGAAGACAAGCTAGTGGGTACCACACTATGTAATTGTTATTGACAAGAATGAAGTTGGTAATGACGTTGTAATGAGTGAATGAATGAATGAGCGAAATCGCGGCAAACCAAACGATTGGTTTGCTGCATGAACGAACGCCAAACCGGCGGCAAACACCCGACACCAACAATAAAACCCCCTGTACATCTCTTGTATAACACAAAGCCCACAGAACATGCAACAACACTTAACACCACACACAAACATTTTACATTCAAAGAGGGACGCAGTGGGGGAGTGTGTGCGTGTGTGTGCGAACAAATGAGTCTCTTTCTCTTGTGTCTGCGCTTGCAGGGCAACGCGAATGAGGTAGTGAGAACGATAAAGTTCAGTTTCTCACATTGCATCAACACAAAATGTAATGTGGCAGTGTCAACTATAACTGTAAAACTCTAATTTTTCATCCCAGTGTATGTAACAAGCAGAGTATGCATACTGTGCACCCACCTTCTTAGGTGCATATTGATAAGGCACCCCTAAAATAACTGAAATACTGCACCATTGACTTTGGACCAGTTTTATGTCAATCAGTTGTGTAACTGTTTACCGCTGCCTCAGGATGGTTATGTGCTAACAATGCACCTGAACCCACTGCATTTTCAGACCAACTCACCCATAGGCGCACAGATGGGTGCAACAGTGTATTTGGTATTTAAGCAATGTGGGTGGTGGATGAGAAATGCATTGGTCAATGCATTGGGAGAATTGTGCACTAAATGTGTGTTTAAAATCAAAGACAATCAAGCTTTGTATTGTAAGCCAAGGGCTTAGGTTTGGTCTCAGCTTTGGTGGGGACACATCCCCCAACTCCTGTTGTCATGATACCAACATTATTGTTTCAATACCAGTACCAAGTGAAGAATTTTGATTTTGATACTTTTGCGATTTTTTAAAATGTGATTTTGATTTGGGGGCCCCCACCACCTTGACACCATCAGTAATATTGAATACTATGTGATCATTCACAATTTCATTGACCCTCCACACACACACACACACACACACAAAAGTGATGGTTGTCATAAGTTTCTATTTCATATTTTGGAATTCACTTTATATATTGTTAATGATTTATAGTATGATCTGCATAATTACTAATAGCTAAACATATTTAGTGATTTGAACACATTATATTGATATTTAAATTATTAGGCTACACTTTTCTTTTTGTCACTTTAAGAAGAACGTGAATGCAATTAGCTTTCAGTCTCACGGTTTTAGGCTAGTGGTTTCCATTGTTAGGATATGTGGATTAAATTCATCATGTTTGCTACAAGAAACAGGAACAGGAAAATGTCTCGGATCCATTGTTTACTGCGACTGCAATATTGGTAGCCCAATTAACAGTCAGTGACATGGTGACTATTCTGTGCTATATGCGACTGTCCATGCTGCACACCCCTATTCAACATGACTCCTAACATTGGTTGAAAGATTACAGAAGCTAGGTTTAGCTGTAATAACAGTTAATGCTATTTTCCACAGTAAAATCCGCATTTGAAAGCCTGGTCACCAATTGCCAGTTTGTATGGCTAGTTACTCTGCCTACTTAGACTATGCATGATGAAAAAGCTTTGAATGTTCCTTTTCTTCTTTGGTGGCATAGCTGATCTACAAAGCACAAAAAGGGGCAAAATGTGCATGCTGAAGGGTAAAGGGAATATTAAAATGTTTTGCACTGGCCTTTTTTGGGTTATATATTGGTAAACATCCCTGATAACTTAGTCTATACGGACACATTCGCTCGCTTTTCAGCCAATGTCACCACAAAGTGAAGTAGGCCTAGGCTATGCTTTGACACTGTTGTGCGTGTCAGATAAACCCCCTTCGGTTTCAGCCAATCAAATGACTTGAATTCGTTTACTGCATAAAGGACTTCACTAAAATATTGGTGGAGACAATTTTGTCATCTCAAAATATTGACTGTGACTAGTCCATAGCGTCCCACCCTAAATCTACGCCCATGTTGTAAGCTAACACTAATGCAAACAATGTCTTGTAGATAAATACCTCTGTTGAAGTGAAGCAAGTGTTGTACAAATCTTTTGGGATCCAGAGGGATGAGCTGGTAAGTTTTATCCAGTTATTCTTGTTTCAACAGTCGCTGATATAGTCTACATTGGCATCTAAAATTGTTTAAATGTTATGCAATTAACAACAGAATCTTGTTATTACTGTGTATTTTTAATTGCTGGGGCATTATCTCAACATATGTTCCCATTTTAGCCTGCTAACTCATTCAACTCAAAAAGGTTGCAAGAACAGGAATTGTGTGATGAAAAGTTAACCTTTTCAGCTGTTGTAACCTTATTCCACTTCTATGCCTACTGTACAGGGAACACCTGTGCTTACCTGAGCCATATACAGCGCAAAAGTTCCAAACATTGGTGTCAGCGAGTGCGACTATATCTGTTTTAACTATAAGTGACTGTTAGTGTTTATCATTTTTGTGATGATATCTCTTGGCGATAATGGGACTGCATGTGCACTGTGCCATGATAAAGCAAGCGGTGAAGGTGTGATCAAAAACATGAAGTGGGCAGAGCCAGACTGACATGATTAAGTCATGATTTACTGTTAGGTCAGTATTAGCTATCAATGACAAGCAAACTGGAAAACTATTCTTTTGAAAATGAAGACTATCACACTCAGATGAGTTGCATTTTTATTTAATATTAATGAAGAACATTGAATAACAGGAAATTAATTAGTTGACCAATGTTTTATTCTCTGAAATTACCATTTTCTATCCCTATTTCCACCCCAGCAACCTGATGCACTGGAGACATTTAACCGTGGAGCTATGGTGGGACTGCTGGTGATTGCTGTAGCCATTGCTATGGTCATGGTTATTAGCCTTTTGCTAGTGCGCCGAAAGCCCTATGGTACAATCAGCCATGGTATTATAGAGGTGAGAATGTCACTGATATCATGACTCCACTAGCATTATTAGTGTTAGTCCACTGTTTTCCCTCAAACAATTCCACTCAAGTTTAAGTGTGGTAAGATGAAGTCCTGAATGTTTCAGCCTGGGTCCTATATTTAGATTGTATTTGGGTCTAAATTTTGACTATGTACATAAATGAATAAAATTGGTCTACTACTGAGAAGCCAAAAACAGTCAAAAAATATGGCCCAACTTGAAAGATGTTGAGTGTGATGTTGAGTGGAAAGGTACATGTTAAGAGTCCATGCGTACATCAAATTAATTACAAGGACAATTAAACAAGTCATACCATTGTAAGAAGCTGTATCCTTAATTCTTTTGTTTTATATATTTTTTTATAAGTTTTTATATATCTGTAGATCACTTAATAAACAAAGTCACTTGCTGGGCAACCCCTAAACATATGCTACCGGTCTGTTTTTAAATTTCTCCGGTTTTATTGTTGCGTTGTATTCCATTGATGTGAGGCCGTTTGGGCCACAGCCCCGGTCCGGCCTTAAATTAAGGAAATAGAAAAAGACCGAGGCTTTACCCCATAGTAAGGGTAAATAGTTTGGCTATTTCCCTCAAGGGGCCACTTCATCCAAATTAGGATTTAGGAGTTATTCACTGCTTAATATAATATAAATAATTGTACTATTTTAGTGTTACATAAGTAGTACACATCACTGCTCTATATCTTAGTTTTGTCTTGTCACTTTCATAGATTGGGCTGATTATAATTTTGGGCTGATTTTGGACTGAATAGCTGCTGTTGCTAATAGATTCTGCATTTCTTATTGGAATTCTTAATTTTGTCTCTCCATGCAGGTTGACCCCATGCTCACCCCAGAGGAAAGGCAACTTGACAAGATGCAAAACCATGGCTATGAAAATCCCACCTACAAATTCTTTGAACAAATGAACTGATTACTCAGTTACTCAGTACATTGTCGTCCCCCACCCCCGCCCGATATAAATCATTGGTCATTGGTCAGTTCCAGTGACGATTTAAACATCACGTGATTATTTTGTTTTTTTAAATCTTCCATTTAACTGTTTGCTTAATTTATATTGTACTATATGGAAATTTATATATCGACTGATATATTGATATATTAACTGATATTTGCAAAGATTCAGTTAAAGCAATGATATTCCTGAGTAAAATATCTAAAAGTATGCACCTACTAAGCTGAGGGCAAATACTATGGGCAAAAAAAGTTGGCAAGTTGAACATCTGCCTTTTCAAAATTGCAATACAGGTGCTTTGTTGAAATGTTTATGTATGATATTTAGCAGCATTAGTGTATAGTGTAACAACTCATTACAACTACAACTACCACTACTGATACTACTACTACTACTACTACTACTACTAATAATAATAATAATAATAATAAATTGCAGTTATGCAAATGAGCAAATACTGCTCTAAACATTAACCAAGATGGCGCACAGAGAGTTCAGTAGATGGTATTTGTACCATTTATTATTTGCAGATAAATGTAATATTGTTTGGCTTTTTATGCTTCAATTTTCTTTTTAATAAGTTGCCGAGAAATAGACACTGTACATTGTAAAAAGCCACTACTGTAACCCCAAAACGTGTATGAAATTATCCAACTGTGAGCCAACTAACAAAGCAAGTTAGCAAGCTAACTACCCTCCACTGCCAGCTAACAGCGGTGACTGGATGTTGACCCGTCAATCTCACTTCAATGCATCCACCCCTCCGAACATCGGGAAAACCCACTGGCAAGCGTTGGAAGCGTGTAAACGCACTGTCAGTCCTTTGAACTGTTAACACTCAAGGCAGGGCAAGAATTGTAATTGAAAATGCATCAGCACATGATTTTGTGATCATAAATGTGTGACTTTCAGCAAAGTCTGTACTTTTGTGACATTCAACAAAGTCTGTAAGCAACTGACAGGGTATGAATGAAACTATTTGATAAAGCAGCAGAAGGTTTTAAAAAGTTATCGTAAGCATTACCTTTTACAATAGAATTGTGTGTCTGCTGAGCTGAAAAGTAAAGCATACCCCTCGTGATTCAAAGGACCTACAGGGAGGTTTAGCTGACATAGGTGTGGTGGTATACCATCCTACTGTGGAGTGTTTCTTGCACAAACAATAGCTACCTGGGGGGATCAGAGGAAACTTTACCAGTGACCTAAACACGTAATCAAGTAAATGTATGCATTGAATATCAGAAGTATGTAAAGCAACATAATAGACAAGCCACTGACATTTGTTTAAGTGCAGTGAACAAATTATGTTGTTTAGCCACAATCACTCAAAATACAGTATGTGTGAAGAGAAAAGGAACAGCATTTCCCCTTTCCAGATGTCTGTCAGGCAGGTAGATCTGTGCTGCTTTGAAATTGGAATATACTATGGTTTGGTTGAATACTCTGTTATATGTTCTTAGGAATGCAATTTTATTTTATTTTATTTGAATACCTATATTCAGACTTTTTGATTGTAGCCTGTTATACTTGCATATTAATATGCCAATCCCTGGGCTTGGTTTGAAATGGACCTCAGGCCTACCTCCTTTGATGGTCATTGGCTGCTCTTGCCTTGTGGTGATCAGTGTCAGTAATGGATTATGGCCAGTAAGTTTAGGCTACCCTCATGTTGCCAGCACTAGATATGATCTACCTGCTCTCCAGCCCAATTTCAGATACCATATGCAACACAGTACTTATCAGGCAGTGATTCATGTTTTGGAAATACTTTACTGATGTGTGAAAGCACGAGTCCCAGACAAACATTTATATGTTTTTGAGAATTATTAAGAAAGGCTGTGTTAAAATGTATAAAACGTCATTTCTAAACCTTTAGTCCATCATGAAATTGCCATTAAGAAATTATTAGTAAATAATGATTAATAGATAAATAATGATTCACATAATTTGATGTAATTTAAATGAAAAAAGATGCAAAATGTAGTACTCACGAATCATTTATTAATGTGTCCTTCATTGAACAGTGTTTGTGGGTAAGGGGCTGTCTTGACTCTGCACCAGTGACACTGATTGCTGTGCCTGTACAAAGCTAAGGGGGAATCTAGGCAATATTGTGTTTTAAAATTATTTGTGAATGTATGAAGAAATTATGTAAAATATAAATCCTTCTGCAGACCCTAATCTAAAGTGGAAATAGTTCATCACACAAGTATGTCTCCAGTGCTATGTGTAGATCTGACCTTTTTACAATATGTAAATGTTTTGTTAATTAGTTTACAATGTAGTTATTTAGTTTAGTTTAGGGCATCTTCAACACCACACCACTTATCATAAAAACTTTGACTGTTCAAAGCAGCCAACTTGCTGTGATGACACACTCTTGGCATTCTCTTAATAAGCTTAAGTTAGACACCTGGGGCCTATTGCACAAAACTAGGATAAGGGATTAAGCCGGGATATCTTGGATATCCTGGCTCAATTTATTCGTGATCCAGTTGCACAAAAGTGGGATAGGGGGCAACAGGATATGTTATGGTATAAATCACCATGGCGATTTATTCTGTGGAGCTAGCCTGCTCCAGACCAGGCTAAGTTCCAGGATCTATTTAATCTCATCCCTTATCTCAGTCAGCAGTCACCACAAACGGAAACCAATAGTTATTCCACTGCCCACTACACATTGTTATCACATATACCTAGACCCACTGTCATTATTTAAACGTTTGTGATCATTAATTAACTTTTACATACTCGCCATTCCCGACCTGTCATGCGACAATGTGACGTCACGGGAGTGCCTAACCATTTCACGCGTGGTGGATCGCGGAACTAGTTGCAATATTCTCCTTAACAGAGGTGTTGCTGTTTGTTGCTTTTGTGAGAAGGCTATCTACCTACTTCACACCGTAGAAGAAGCAATGAAGCCGCTCTAGTTGCCATGGTGAATCGGTGAATCTGTGATCGGTGGCGGGGTCTATTTGAGGGAGCCGTGAAGGCGACTTATCCAGGATAGGTTTCACCTGGCTTGATGAATCTGTGTCTGCTCATCCTGGCTTTGCGTTGTGCAACCAATTAAGCCTGTACGCTCTTGTTTTGGATTCATTGAGCGCAGCTCAGTAACTTATCCCGGATGTCTTAATTCTGCTTTTGTGCAACAGGCCCCTGGAATGGTCCTGAAGGAGTTTCCTTCCGTGCACTTGTTTTGTTTCGCTCATTTTCATCAAAAAGCATTCCGGGTGACTATCTCATGACATTGGTTAGGATGATGCCAATAGTATGCAAAGCTGTCATAAAGGCTAACGGAGGCTGCTTTGAAGAATCTAACATAAAAAAATGAAATATGTTTCATATTTAGGTAGCCTCTGTTTACCTTCCTGACTGCGTATTCATTTGCTTTATTTATTTACTGCTTATATATTTGTTTTGCTTTTAATTATTTTTTTTTATTTTGACGTGTATGTAACCTAAGCCTAGGGGTTTTTCATTTTATTCATATATTGTATGCCTACTGTACTATTTTTAAATAATTTGTTTTAACTTGTAAATTACTTTGGGTCAACTTCTCTTGTTAAATGTGCTATATGAATAAATTTAACTGAATTGACTAATTTCTGCCTATATCTATCAATAGTCCTTTAAGCACCAGAGTTAAAAAAAAACATGGATTTTAGAATCTGAACTTGGTGCAACTTGCACTGCAAGTTAGCTTTGGTTAGCTCCCATGTAGCAAAAATCAAAGTTCGCCGTCTTAACGTACCAAGGATCATAAAACCCACTCGAAGTCAGATGACAGATGACATTTCAGATGAGAGTTTAACAGGCGCAATTTTTAAAAATCCCCATGTTATTTTCCCATAGGAAAAATAGTAAAAAAAAGTAAAGATGGCAAAGATGGCAGCTTTTTTGGTAGACAACAATGTGTCTGTTGTTGCACATATAGCTGCAAAATAAGCTTGCCAACAGTAGGGATCATGCTATGTTGGCAAGCTAAAATTATTTATTTGTCTGCCTGATCCTGGGGTATTTCACAAAGGCAGAATTAAGAAATCCAAGATGAGTGATAAAGCGAGGCTTGACATAGCATTGTCTGGTCATTCTAGCTCAACTCCTTTCACTAATGCCAATCCAGGATGAGTAGGAGCAACTATGACAAGCAAGGTAAGTAATTCAAGATACGTTTCTCCCCCAAAGAACTCATGGTGGAATAAAGAAGACACAGAAAATAGCGTCATTCACAAAAAGTTAATAACTGCTTTGGGTATAGACTAACAATTAAGTAAAGTTTTCCTTTTTTGAATGGGGAATCATGGCTATTTCTGTAAAACAGTGGGAGTAGGTGTGGTAGACCAACTGAATGCAAATGTACGTATGCACCCACGTGTGAGTGCTTCCTTGTCACTGCAAAGATACACATAGTATGACCAGAGACTTTCTAATGAGGAGACACAGCACTCCAAAAATCCTCCATAGAAATGCATGGGGTTAGTTTGCAGTTGTCTACACATATCACACCCCTTCTGCGGCAAAATGTTGACATGTGAATACTTTGAGCCAATCATGTGCTGTGTTGTGAATACATTTAGCCAATAATGTGGTGTGTTGTGAAGACATCGTGCCAATCATGTGTTGTAATCTCGCTGCCAGAGCAAGATTGGTGTCGTGAAGCCTTGCGCATTTCTGCCGAAATAGATGCCCAATGAGTGCCCAAAAAGTGTTGCAATATGGCCGCCGAGTGGAGGGACTTGCCTAAAAGGACTTTGGTATGACTATATACCTTTATATTGTCTTTATAACCGAATTAGTTGAAAACACCTTCAAAAGTTGCCCCTAGGCTAGGTGCAGAGAATAAATCCCCATAGTAACTTTCCTGCTGAAAAAAACAGCCTGACCAGCTAAAGGTGGTTTGCTGGTTGACCAGCTTGATGACCAGCTTGTTTGACCACTATCTATGATGGTTGACCAGCTGGACCAGCAAATCTCTTGCAAAAACATACCTTCAGCTGGTTTACCCAGTTTACAATGGTGATTCAACTGGTTTTGCTTGTCTTACCACCTGAAGCTGGTCATTTTAGTTGGTGTTGGTGGTCTACATTGCTGGTTTAACTGGCAATGCCAGCTTATGTTGGTCATTCTTTTTTTTCTTTATTATCATTATTTCAGTTCAACATGTTGTTCATTTCAAGAAGACATTCTTACATTGAACATATTGACAACACTAACAAACACTGACATAATAAAAAGGGAGAAACTAAAAATAAAATAAAACATAAAATTATAATAAAGAAGACAAATATACAAAAATCACACACAAAGGGGAAGGGAAGAGAGTGACTGTCTACAGAACCAGTAACGCTTTAGAATAACATGTGCTTATTAGGTATTAACAGTTAACAGTTAGTTAACTGTTGTTATCCTTTAACTAACTGTTAACATGCAGCTTGTAGGCAGCCGGGGGCAGCCGTGGCCTACTGGTTAGCACTTCGGACTTGTGAGCGTAGGATTGCCGGTTCGAAGCCCGACCAGTAGGCACAGCTAAAGTGCCCTTGAGCAAGGCACCTAACCCCTCACTGCTCCCCGAGCGCCGCTGTTGTTGCAGGCAGCTCACTGCGCTGGGATTAGTGTGTGCTTCACCTCACTGTGTGTTCACTGAGTGTGTTTCACTAATTCACGGATTGGGATAAATGCAGAGACCAAATTTCTCTCACGGGATCAAAAGAGTATATATACTAAGCAGGGCTTCTGGAGCTATAGGCTACATGGTCCTCGCTTTAGATTGGGAGGCTGCAAAATTTACTACAAATAGGAAAGGTCTTATAAGCGTATTAGTTATCCACCTCTTTGTCTTACTGTATACACCATTAACAAGCATTAACAAGCTGCTTGTTAACACTTACAACTGTTAACAAATATGCTTGTAAGTAACTTAAAAGGCTGCTTATTAACACTTACAAGATGCATGTTAACAGTTAGTTAATGTTATTAAAGGATAACAACAGTTAACTAACTGTTAGTAATGAATTGTTAACTGCTTATAATGCACTGTTAATACCTAATAAGCACATGTTATTCTAAAGCGCTACCAAATAAGTAAATAAAATATAAAGCGTGTCTGCTCATTCTACTAGGAGTCAGGCAATGTGATTTAAATCCTAACAGTCTAAGAAAGGTCCCCATATTTTATTGTACTTATTTGCTGATCCTTTCAAAGAGTATCTAATTCTTTCAAGTTTAAGAAAATAAAGGGCATCTTTGATCCACTGTGTAAATGTTGGGGGTTTGCCGTCTTTCCATTTGATCAAAATCAGCCTTCTAGCGACGAGAGTGAGAAAAGCAACACTGACAGACTGTGTCTTAATTAGATTAGACTCGAGTGTAATACCAAATAACCCAGTAACAGAACATGGTGAAACAGATTGTCCCAGGAAGCCTGAAATAGTGTTAAAGATAGAAGTCCAGTAGTAGTCCAGCTTTGAGCAAGACCAGAACATGTGGGTATGTGATGCCGGATGGCATTTACATTGGATAATCTAAGTTTAGTCCAGTGTATGCGATGTACAATCTTAAGTTGTAATAGTCCATGCCTTGCACAAATTGAGGAGTTATGTACTCTGCTTAAGGCGGCCTCCCAAGATGCTTCGGTGATAAGCTCCCCAGCTCCCCCTCCCACTGCGATTTTACATCAGATGTGAGAGTGCCATCAGTTTGCTATATATGTCTTATATAATTCCCTTAAATTATGGAGGTTGATCAAATATATGATCATAGGGGGTGCACTGGGGTTGATTTGGAAATGCTGAGGAGATATTTTTACGGTGGCAAACGACGTGCAAATTATGACAACAGATAACTTAAAAAACATCTTCATCTTCATTTGACAACACGTGCACATCATTTAGAAAAAGTGCTGCAAATTCAGACATTTACATTTCAAAAACGCGCTACGAAATTCACAACTCGCGAATTTGAAGAAAGCGAAAAAAGTGGCTTTTTGGGATATTGAAGATATTGCACAAATGTTGACAGTGTTTCCGCAATATTTTTTTGTAACAGTGGCGGCAAGCCTACCTCGGATAAGCATTGCTGTTTATTGTTAAACTGCAATTTTAGCAGCCAGCGGAGGGCATTTAGCCTACTATGCTTCCGGACAATATTTTGCGTCTCCCCTAATTCTGAAGCAGTGGCACCGCTAAATGAAGAGGAAACACTGAGAAGAAAGTTAAAGGAAAATTCCGGTATTTAGCACTTTGAGTCCCTTTTCTGGTTTGTTTTGGATGAACTAGAGTGGTGGACAACGAAAGTTTGACGATTGGTCCGGTCTCGACTTTTCTGACTCGTTTTGAATCGCCTTTGAGTAGTCAGAGTGGCTGCCTACAGGCATGATCAAACATGTCCTAAAACCATACCTGTCAACATTTAGCTTTCCAAAAACGGGAGATTATTTTTCGGGGGGTTCAGTGTTTATACCGGATCTGTGTTTGCATATTTAATACGTTTCATACACGTGTTTCAACACCTTCAATTACCTTACGCATGCCAGTTATGTATCCACCAGCTGCCTGCCTGCAGCCTACTTCCAAAACTCCAAAGCTGCTTGCTGTAAGATTTGGTTCCGAAGGAACAAGTTCAGTGTATCAACAACACTCAATAACAGTTTATGTGATGTGTTAATCAATTAAATTCCCAACAACAACATAAAGAGATGCTCCGCACATATAACTCTGAAATATGCAAAGCAAGACAGTCTTTCTTTTCTAACATTATCAATAGAAGTTCAAATAACACTCGTATTCTATTTTCAACTGTTGATAAGTTAACAAATCCCCCTTCACAATTAGCGCCTGAACTTCTCTCAACTAATAAATGCAATGAGTTTTCATCTTTTTTTAAAGGTAAAATTGACAAAATCAGACTCAACATATCTGCTCAATTACAAATTCAACAACCTGAACTTCCAGCAACAAACAGAGGGAAACTAAACTTGATGTCAGAGTTCAGCTTGATAGACTACTTAAACACTTGAAAAAACGGTACAGAATCTCAGCCCTTCCACATGTGTCTTAGACACTCTGCCTACCAATTTCTTCAAAACTGTTTTTCACCTCATAGCGGCGGATGTCCTTCAAATTGTAAATGTATCATTGCTGTCTGGCACTTTTCCTAAGTCACTGAAAACAGCTGTTGTAAAGCCACTTCTCAAGAAAAATAACCTGGATGCCTCCATGCTAAGCAATTACAGGCCCATATCCAATCTACCTTTTATTGGCAAAATTATTGAAAAAGTAGTCTTTAAGCAATTAACCACCTTCCTAACATCAAATGGGTATTTTGATTACTTTCAGTCTGGTTTTCGGGCAAATCACAGCACTGAAACAGCTCTCATTAAAGTTTCCAATGACATACGCCTCAACACAGATTCAGGTAAAACATCAGTCCTAGTGCTACTGGACCTTAGTGCAGCATTTGACACTGTTGATCACAATATTTTACTACACGGACTAGAACACTGGGTTGGATTTACAGGCATAGTTATCAGCTGGCTAAAATCATATCTACAAGAAAGGAGCTTCTTTGTTGCCATCGAAACTGTACCTCAACACCAACGTCCTTGACCTGTGGTGTTCCCCAGGGTCGATCTTGGGGCCACTATTATTCAACCTCTATATGCTCCCACTTGGACAAATCATTCAAAATAATTTGATTTCATATCATAGCTATGCAGATGACACACAAATGTACTTAGCTCTATCACCAAACAACTATGGTCCCTCTTGAATCTATGTGTCAGTGTATAGAACAAATCAACACCTGGATGTCTCAAAATTTTCTTCAGCTGAACAAAGAAAAACTGAAGTAATTATATTTGGTAAAAATGAGGAAAGACTTAGGGTTGCCACTCTCCTTGACACAAAAAGGGTTGAAGGCAAAGGATACTGTTAAAAACCTTGGTGTATTAATTGACAGTGATCTAAATTTCAACAGCCACATGAAAGCGATAACTAAATCAGCTTTTTACCACCTCAAAAATATTGTCAAACTCAGAGGGCTGATGTCAAAACATGACTTAGAAAAACTCATTCATGCATTTATCTCCAGCAGGGTTGATTACTGCAATGGACTGTTCACAGGCCTTCCTAAAAAGACTATTAAACAGCTTCAGGTGATACAAAATGCAGCAGCTAGGACTCTAACAAAAACTAAAAGAACTGACCACATTACTCCAATTCTTAAGTCCTTGCACTGGCTTCCAGTAAATCACAGAATTGACTTTAAAGCACTATTGCTTGTTTATAAATCAGTAAATGGAGCAGGACCTAAATACTTGTCAGACATGCTTCAGCAGTACACACCTTTCGTCCTCTCAGGTCCCAGGTGAAAAACCTGCTAGTAAAACCTACAGTTAGAACTAAACATGGTGAAGCAGCTTTTTAGCTGCTATGCGCCTCAGCTGTGGAACCAACTTTCGGATGACATTAAAAGGCCCCAACTGTAGCCAGTTTTAAATCTAGACTTAAGACCAAACTGTTCTCAGACGCTTTCTGCTAACTGTGCCGAAGTTACAAATTCTGAATCTGCCTTGATAATTATTCTACTTTGTCTTTTTTATTTTTTTTTTACTACTTTTGCCTTTGTTTTTGCTTACTAATTATTCTTTATTTTTAAATGATTTTACCTTGTGTTTTATGTTTTCTTTTTATTATGATCTTTACCTTTTAACTATTCTTTGACTATATTGCCCTTCTATGCTTTTATTTGTTATTATCGTTTGGTTTTGTTTATGTAAAGCACATTGAATGACCTCTGTGTATGAAATGTGCTATATAAATAAACTTGACTTGACTTGACTTGACTAACAATTTCACAACAGCTAGTTCTGGAGTAGGCCATTCATCTAGCCCGCTTGCTTACGACGAGACTCAGGCTGCGCAGTTGGCACCCGCTTCCTTATTTGGGTTTTAGGTTGCCAGGTTTTAGCCTATGACAAAACGGTGGAAATTGAAACTAAGTGATCGTGTATGTGTAGGGTGTATTTCATACACAATCTGGCAACCTGAATGCATCAATGATTTTAAAATGAAGTTTGATGGCCATGCAAATTACGGGAGTTTCCCAGGAGAAATAACAAAACGGGAGGGTGCTGGGAGATGACCTTGAAATACAGGAGAAACACGGGAAAAACGGGAGTGTTGACAGGTATGCCTAAAACACCCCTTGACGTTTTCAAGACTTTCAAAACTGTGCAACTCACCGAGTGAATAGTGGTGTTCGTTGAAGTTCCAAAACAAGTAGCATAGCGAAATACAGTTTCTGTCGTGTTTTATTTGGCATTTTGTAAAATCCCATTGATTTCTGTTGGAAGACTCATGATATTACTGCGCCACCGTCTATGCTTCAGGCTCAAATATTGAGCGGAAGTTTATACGCGGTTGTGAGGTGTCTGAAAAAAATAGTTCCACAATAGCAAATAAGACGGCTGGAAATCATACGATGCGCCGATAAATTTGATTTTAATAATCAACTAACACCACTAACCAGTGAGTTGCACAGTTTTGAAAACAAACCATCATCAGTAATTTATTGTTCAAACATAATTTATCATCAGTAAAGCATTTGTTCACACAGTTATAAATGGTTTGTTCATAGTAAATAAGCTTTACAATAATAAATACATTATTGTTAATACTTAATAAATGATGCAATAATATGTTTTTGATGAAGTAATATTTCCATTATTCAACAGTTGTTACATACACATGCACTAATGATTAGTTAGGGTGAGGATGCATATTTTATAAACCACTTCTTAATACTATAATTCATGATTAACTCAGGAGTTACAAGTGGTTAGTTAATGATATTTTGTGAGCTCATTTAAAGTGAGGACATTTTATGCCTTGCAACACATTTACAAATGAGTTATAAAGTTTACATTTGCATTTATTCATTTAGCAGACACTTTCACCCAAAGCGACTTACACATGTCACTGAAATGAAATAGTAAGGCCACATTGGTGGACACCGGGGTTTGAACCCCCAACTTTATGGGTTACTGCATGCTAACCCGGCTCCCTATCCACTACACTACCTCTGCCCAGTGGTATTACAACAGTCAATTCAAAAATATAATATAGATATGCGTGTTTACTATGAACAAACCATTTTTTTACTGTGTGTAAACATGATTTACAGATGAGAATTAATGTAGGAATAATGCTTTACAAACGAAGAATACAGTTTTTGATAATAGTTTACAGATGTTTAATAAATGCTTAACAGTTTGTAGTAGAAGACAACAGAAACTCTTGCATAGTCGTAGGTGTTTCTTTCTGGGCCAAGGTAGTGTAGTGGATAAGGAGCTGGACTAGCATGCAGTAGCCTGAAAAGTTGGGGGTTTGATTCCCCTTTAACTGTTGTGTCAATGGCCTTCAATTTAATTGACATGTGTACGTCGCTTGTCTGCTAAATGAATAAGTGTGAATGCAATCTTTACAACTCATTTGAAAATGCGTTGCAAGGCAGAGAAAGTTCTCACTTTAGATAAGCTCACAAAATATCATTAACTAACCACTTGTAACTCCTGAGTTAATCATGATTTATAGTATTAGGAAGTGGTTTATAAAATATGTATCCTCACCCTAACTAATCATTAGTGCATGTGTATGTGTTAAATAATGGATATATTACTTCATCAACAAAATATTGTTGCATAATTTATTAAGTATTAACAATAATTTATAAACATATTTTAGATATAGGCTTATTATGAACAGATAGATATATAGATAGATAGATAGATACTTTATTGATCCCCAGGGGAAATTCAAGAACCAGACCATTTATAACTGTGTGTACAAATACGTTATGTATGAGAATTAACATAGGAGCAATGCTTTACAAATGATGAACAAAGCATTTTGTAATAGTTTGCAACTGGTTTATAATGGGGAAATGATTTCATTTATACAGTGGGCGTTGCTTTCAAATGGCCACTTCAGCGGCGTGAAGCTGCATGAAACTTTAGTACCACTTTCAGCCACTGTGCGTCGCTCTGCCACTGTACATCTACGTTATTGTCAGTGTTGGGGGTAACGCAACTACGCAAATCAAAACAATGTCTTGTGTGATAATGAGCCAGTAGAGAAATAACTGTTCAGAATTAATCTGTAGCCTTGGGTAGGCTTCTGCAGAAAACAATGTTGTTGGCGATTTAATACTATCTAGCGACATTTTTAACAGGCTACACAATAGAGGCTTAGACAACTATGACCTATAACTTGACTAAAACCGTGCAAAACAGGAGGTAGCTACACCTGTTATCTGAGCAGTCTGTAGCCTATGTCCTCATTTTGCGAATGCGAGTATGATATGAGCCTGTTGCATTTCGTTAGATGTCCGAGTCACGCATAATGTTTGAAAACCACTGGCTCGTAATCACAATAATTTAAAACACGACAGTTGGATACTTCATCATGTTCCCATGCCTACATTTTGGTGAGTAGCATAGAGATTGTTAAAAACAATAAAGTATGGCTCTCCGTTTGGGACATCGAAAACTTATATTTTTAATAGGGTAGACTATCGTCGGAGATGCTGACTTGCAAAGGCCTCGGGATAACACGTTATCTCCACTATCATCAGTCAATGCCCCCTTGATCAAAGTGGGGAATGAAAGAAAACGTTTGAGAACCACTGGCTTAACAAGTTACCTGCAGTCCAGAACACACAGAATATTGCAACAGAAAGTTGCCTTTATAATCAACAACTATTTGTTCCAACAGCATTCAAACAAAGCCTTTATAAAAGTGAAAAAAATATTCCATAAGAAGTAAAATAAAATACTGTTACTGTAGTAACTGTACCACATTATCCCAAGCTTCAAAGAGCTCCCCACGTCTGTGACAGGCAGACGTGACACCGCTAAATTCTCAGCTTGTTTATACCCCACACTGAACGCGAAAAATAATAAAGCCCAAAATAAAGGCCTATGGTTTGCGTGGCCCAGAGCCATATAAAGGTAGAGTTGCGACAATGGGTGTTCAAAATTCGTTAAGGTCACGTGGTTCATGTAAACTTCAAATAGTTCCCGGAAGTGATTGACAATGGATTAGAATGCATTAAATAGAGCTGCACAGTCCCGCCCACAGCCGATGTAAAAATTCAATGCAATTTCTCCATTGACAATTGCGGTATAAGCCATAAAAACTGAACTGCACGTGGTAGACTTAAAACCAGCTACGGCTGTACTAAGCGATTGTATATGCTCCTATAGACACCAAGAGTTCATGGGGCACTAACCTTGTTTTGAGATAAATGCCTTTTATTCGCGATCTCTTGGATAAGTACTTCATTACCCACAATCCTGAACAATCCCACAGTGATGCCTCTGATTGGTGGAAAGGCCGTTATGGTCATAGTTTGAAACTTTCTCTGCGAAAAATATTGACAAAGATGGCAGAGTTTTTTACTGCCTATGGCGAAAATCTTAATGTGATTAAAAACTTTCTTGACGAATATTGGTACTTGTATCAACAAGGATTGGGGTTTATACATCACACCTAACTTAGTCAGGGGCCAATACACTATCAAATAGACCACTGTAGATGTTAGTTTAAACACTCAAACTTTTCAGGTAGCCGACAGGCTAACCTTTAGCATTTCCGACATTGTATGTCATTACATAATGCAGCTAACATTAGCCTACATGCTGCAACACAGGTATGAAATATATTATGTTTTAGTGAGTGTCCAAAGGGGTGAAAGCCACTTTAAATCGGGTCACATTATTGACTGTTATGTGTCCGAGAGTCAGTTTGTGGGTTTTGTAAGGGCCAGCATGAGGGACAAGACCTACAAAGTTGTGGTGAGTTAAGCAGGGAGGTTGGTAACGTTAATGCTGCTAGCAGTGCTAGTTAACAATAGCTAGGCTACTGTAGCCTTCATACTGTATGATTCATATCAATCATTAACCTAGGAATACTTCTTCATGCATTTAATGAACATTTTGTGTAATAATTCACCGCAAATTAATAAACTGAATATGGTGGTCCAAGAGCAGACCATGCACCAGTCCATGCATCAGCCCGACTGAGCAGTGATGACAGCATAGGATGAGTCAGGTAATGTTATTACTGCCGTTAACATTAACCGCTTTCACACACACACGATATAAAATACACAATGATAAATATAAAATTCAATATCAAAACACTATTATTTACACGATTACTCCTGAAATAACTGCTATTAACTGCACATTCACTATATAAAAATCACTGTTTGGAGGAAAGGGTTCGCGTGCTGTCGCCGGTTGGAAATGGCAAAATAAATCGCGCCGATTTTGCCTATATTATTCAGTGAGGCGCGGTGGTTTATGGGATAAGTAGTTCCTTCGCTCGGAAATGAAAATATGTACACAGTCTTGTACCTTTGACTTTTTTTGAAATTTCTCTTCGTTTTTTCACTCGAAATGATATGTTGTATGCTTATGAGTTATGCCGTAGCTGGTTAGCCTAAGACATGCTGTAAAACTCTTTAGATACGGATTTTTCCAAACGTCAATGGGACAAATGAATGGGAATCTTACATCCGGCGCCTAACCGCATTTTGGCTGTGGGCGGGACTGTGCAGCTCTATATAGTCCTTGGGCCAAGGACCCAAAATATAGCATACCGGTACCATCTGGGTGGGCAAATTCTAGTTGTGAATTTTTTATACCTACACATCCCTAGTTTATGTTTTGATATGATAGACCTCTGAGATTGGTAGTGGTTATCACCTAATGAAGTAAACCACCCCCCCCAAAAAAAATCACATTTTAGACACCTGGTGCATATTCTGGTTGAAGGCATGGTTAAGACACTTGTCAGTGTTGTATAATATTGAATTTTAAAGATTATATCCTGAGCTTTCATTCAAACACATTGGTGAGGTCCTCTGACCAACACAGAGGACACTGGAGCTCTTTGAACTAACAAAAACACAACATTTTTCACAATTTCCGCCTAAACTTTACACCTTTACAACTTTATGCCCTGTGGCATCAGAGAACATTACAGACACAAAAGACAGAACCTGAAATACTCTCAGGACTCCAAGGATTCAGGAAATGTATCCTTTACCCATACTACTTCATTGTTGGATGTGATTTTAGGGCTAAACCAAGAAGGATGGTTTTGGCCAAAATTCCGCACATGGAACTTCATTGGTTTGTTAGGTAGATGTGTAATTGTGTTTCTATTGTCATGCCAAGTGTAAATGTAACATTTTGACCACAGCTATATCAGGTAACCTATGTAAGGTAGTTAAGTGTATAAGTTGGTAAGTAAGGTCAGAAGTTTGTAACAATGTGGTTTCCACAAGTAGGCTTTAAATAGGTAATTATGTGTATAACCATGTTGTTTCCACAGCAAAGTTACATAAGGTAAGGTAAGTGTATGACTATTTTTGTTTCCATGGGTGTAAAAGTCATATAGGCCATGTCCTGTAAACTGTTGTTATCCCGCAGATGTGATTATTTTGAGACTGTAATTTTCTAGTTTGGACATTGTTTAGCTGTTACTATGTGATTAGTTATTCTTCATAAGAGAAATGACAGTGGCAGCAAAACAGAAGTTATACAATAATAAAAATAGCAATAACAAATAAATTATTTAACTTTTTTTCAGATTAATGTACACAATATAACTGTCCCCTGATTCCCACCATGAAATTCGTTATTTTGCAATCAATGTAAACAACTACGCTGGATCTGGCATTGTGAATAGCACTAAATAGTTTGTACATGTTTTTACATAGATTATTAGTGAGCTGGTCAGCAACGGCTCTTTCAAGTAATTTTCACATGGAAGGTAGATTTGTAACTGGTCTATTACTATTCAGAACTTGTGTATAACAACAATCATTCCTCTCTGTCAGGAAGCCATACTGCTGCAATGATGGATTCTTCCCACAGTGAAGGCAACAGTGAGCGTCCAAGAAAGCGGGTACATTTTCGGACTGTATCTTCCACTGCACTGATTCTGTTTCAAAACTGGTGTCACCCCAAAGCACTGAGTCCTGGAAAACGTTGAGGGCAGCAGAAATTAGACAATATATTCCAATTTTAGACGTAACTAAAAACCTGAGTGAGGGAGATATTCCACCTGTGCAGTATCATCGACAGTGCCGCAGTATTTTCACAATGAAGAAATCCCTGGATTCTATCACAAACAAACCTGCCCCTGCCTCTGCCACTGTGACTGCAAGACAACCAAGACATCCTGCCAGCAAATCATTGGTGTATGATGAAATATGCATCTTCTGTGATACATCAAGTAAGTATCTGAAGGGCCAAAGGACAAAGGAACCTCTTGTTCAGTGTAAAGAGTTCCGTGCAGATGACCGAATCCGAAAAGCAGCACTCGCCAAATTGGACCAAAGGATGATTGCCATCACTAGTAGAGAGCTTATTGCAGCTGAGGGCAGTTATCATAGGTCCTGCTACCTTGCATATACACGCCAAGGGGCTACTACAAGCTCTAACTCAATGGATCAAAGTGGAGATGCAGAAGCACAGTATGAGGTAGCCGAAAAGCATGCATATGAGGAACTGTTTTCTTACATAAGGAATGAACTCTTTCCCAACCCAGAATAATTCCTATGACATACCTCTCATCAAGATTGCAGTCATCAATGATGTCTCTGGGTATTTTGCCAGATCAAGGACTCAACCAAGAAACACCTTCGCCGTAGGTTGGAAAATTAACTTGGTGAATGCATTCACATATTTTCTGATGACAAAGGGAAGCTTCTTTTGTACCCAGACAGCCTATCAAGGACTGAGCTGGCCAAAACTGTGTACTCCTTGAATATGGAACTACATTGGAACTACATTGTTCCAGATCTGTCTCTGGGGATGTGGTGACAAAAGCAGCTTTGCTAATGAGAGACGAAATACAAAAAAAAGACAGCAAAAATGTGTGGCCACCTAATATAGAGGATGAATTCATTATTCCTGAATTAATCACTCAATTCCTACAAACACTGCTGACTGGAAACTGTGAGTGCACAAGCCCATCAGAAAGGGTCAAGTGACTTACCACATCCTTTGGCAGTGACTTGATCTTTGCAGTCACCTGTGGCAGAATCAAGCCAACAAAACACTTACTTCTCCCGTTTGCTGTAAAGTCCTTGACAGGAAACACAGAACTTGTACACACCTTGAATCGCCTTGGACACAGTGTGTCCTATTCTCAGGTTGAAGAGATTGACACAGCATTGTGTCTGCGGAAGATGGAACTCTCAAGGGATGGTGTACCACTACCTGAAAATATTTTTTAGAATATCTTCACTACCCTGGCCTTTGACAACATAGACCGGCTAGAAGAGACGGTTAGTGGAGCAGGAACCTCTCATCGAGTCAATGGCATTGCTGTTCAGGCAAAAGTCTTTGGACCTGTATCTCAAAGAATCATGCCTACAATCATCAAGTCAAAGGAGAGGAGTATCAGCCCTAACACAGTGATGCTGCCCATCTATAACACTGGACAAAGAGCGGGACCGCCATTCACCCCAACTCTAGAGGCTGACACTACAACACAGATCAAGACTGCAAAGGAAACAAATCTTGCCTGGGTGCTTGCTCAAATGTGTACCCCAGAAGCTCAGACAGTGAGCAGCTGGACTGGATTCAACATTCAGGTCCGCAATGATGTCACAGTAGTAAAGGACACTGTGAGCTACCTACCGACAATAAATGCTCCTGCTACAGAGTTGTCTACTGTCTACGAAATACTTAACCAGTCAGTAAGCATCATGGAGTCCCTGCACTTAAAGACAATTGTCTGTGTGTTTGACCAAGCACTCTATGCTAAAGCATTAGAAATTGCATGGAAACGTGACAAGTTCAACAACATTGTCATCAGGATGGGTATGTTCCACACCATTTGCAATCTTCTTTCCATTCTGGGGAAACGTTTCCAAGATGCAGGGTTGCGAAACCTCTGTGTGGAATCTGGTGTCATTGCTGAGGGGTCGGTAGCTGGTGTTATGGAAGGCAGAAAGTACAACAGAGCTGTCAGGCTGCACACGCTTGTTTATGAGGCACTGATGCAGCTTGCCTGGAAAGGCTTCCCTCTGTGGCTTAAAGGCCAACATCCAACAGAGTATTGCCATCTTGAACAAGCCTTAAGGAGCATTGACAGCTTCCATTGTGACATCCGTCAGGCAACACTCAAAGAGCTTATGGAAGATGTTTCAATCAGCTGCATCATGGAACTGTTCCAAGTCTACTTGGGCTCCCTCCGGATCCAAAATGGTCTTTCAGCTTTCTGGATGTCATACCTTGATATGACAGAGATCATGTTAGGCCTGATTCGAGCCTCCAGAGAAGGTAATTGGATGTTGCATCTTGCATGCATCAGAGAGATGATCCCTTGGTGTTTTGCTTATGACAAGCTCAACTATGCTCGCTACTTATCCTACTATTATGCCAAGATGACACAACTGCCTGTGGAACACCCTGAAGTGCATGCCCACTTCCTGCAGGGAGGCTTCTCTGTACAAATTGGCAGCCAAAATCCTTTTGGGCGAATTCCTGTAGATCAAACTATCGAAGAGACCGTAAACAAGGACACACAAACACCTGGAGGAACCAAAGGCTTCAGCCTCAAGCCTGGAGCTGTGTCAAAGTACTACTTAACATCAGAGTACCGCAGTACCTACCTGAGGCAACTGAGGGAGATGGTGGGTCGAGGCAATTCTCTGCTCAGTCACCCAGACCTACAACTGCTCCGGATCAAGAGAGATTACGCTGATGTACAGTCCATTGTTGATATCCTGGAAAACTGCTGGGTGAATCCACTGAGTCCAGACCAAAATGAGTTTGTGAGCTTGTCAAGTGCCACACTTGCTCCACCAGATGTGGCCAAAGACCTGCTTGAGGCCCAAAAAATAGGAGAGGATGCATATCAAGTCTTCAAACATGAGCGTCTGGAGACAAAACCACCAATCACACAGTTCCATGACAAGATGACAAAAAGAAGTTAAAAACATTCTCAGAGATTTTTGAAAAACACTCAGCAAAGGTCAAGCAAATAAAGTAGTTCTTATGGCAGATAGGAATCTGTTTGGCCACATGGTTCTGGTGGCCCAGAGCCGAGAGCTACACATGAGCGATGTGTTGGCTCATCCCCTGGGACCACTGCCATGGTCCCTAGCTAATGGGGATGGATCGTTCCGCAAAACTAACAAGGCAGCTCTCGCCAGAGAGTTGGAGAAGAGTGTTACCCCAGCAGAAGTCATTCCAGAGCCATCAACAGCCATCATCGATGGGATGAGCTTGGTGCAAAAGATGAAAGGGAATGATAAAACATTTGCACAGCTGGCAGAATCAACGCTGGCTAAGGTCTTACATGAAGGTGCTAAGAGTGAGCGCATTGATGTGGTCTTTGATGTTTACAAGGAAATGTCAATCAAAGATGCAGAAAGGGTAAACAGGGGTGCAGACTTGGGCATCCAGTTTAGGAATATTGTTTCTGGGCACAAGATCCAGCAGTGGAGAAAACTACTTTGCAGTGCTACCAGCAAAGCCAGTCTTTTCAAGTTCTTAGTTGAGGAATGGAAAGCACCCAAGCACAGACAGAAACTAAAAGACAAGACCTTATATGTTACCTGTGAGGAGGTGTGCTTCAAAATTAACAAGAATGAGTGGGAGGAAGAGAAACCGCTCAAATCCTCTCAAGAAGAAGCTGACACCCGTATACTATTGCATGCTCTCCATGCAGCAGAGTCTGGCTACAAGGCTGTGATCATAACAGCTGATGACACAGATGTTCTGGTGCTGACCCTAGGTTTGAGCAAAGACATCCCATGCCAACTTTACCAAAAATGTGGCACACAGAGTCAGACAAGGTTCCTGGACATCACCAAACTCTGCCAATCACTTGGCAATAGTATTTCTGGTGCCTTGATTGGTATGCATGCATTCACCGGCTGTGACACTGTTAGTGCATTTGCAGGACGTGGGAAAGTTGGAACCCTTAAACTGATGAAATCAGACAGGACATACCAAGAAGCCTTCCTTGAGCTTGGCCGTGCTTGGGATATGTCTGATGAGCTGTTCAAGAAGCTGCAAGAAATCACATGCCGCATGTATGTACACTCCACACACACTACAGATGTCAATATTCTTCGGTACCAACTTTTCTGCACCAGACGTGGTGAGGTAGAGTCTAGTCAGCTTCCGCCATGCAAGGATTGCCTATACATGCATTCACTTCGTGCCAACTACCAGGCTGCAATCTGGAAGCGGTCTCTTGAAGCCCAGCCATCTGTACCAAGCCCCAAGGACCATGGATGGACCATAAACGATGATGGACAGCTTCAGATCCAGTGGATGCGTGGTTCTCCAGCACCAGATGCCGTCTTGCATCTGCTGGCTTGCAAGTGTGTTAGGTCATGCCAACTACCAAAGTGTACGTGCCTCCTTAATGGCCTGAAGTGCACAAATCTGTGTAAACTACAAACCTGTGCCAACCAACGCAGTGAGGAAGAGCCTGTTTTACAGCTGACAGACTCAGATCTTGATGACAGTGATGTTGATGATATTGAACTGTAGTCATGGGTGGTATAGTGTTTCAGGAATTAAATTCAATTAGTTCATTAAAATCCAATTACATCAAACACTTTTTGACTACCTTTACTTGGCATACTCCCCTTTTACACCCATGGAAACAAAAATAGTCATACATTTACCTACCTTACTTACCTTGTGTAACTTTGCTGTGGAAACAACATGGTTATACACATAATTACCTATTTAAAGCCTACCTGTGGAAACCACATTGTTACAAACTTCTGACCTTACTTACCAACTTATACACTTAACTACCTTACATAGGTTATCTGATATAGCTGTGGTCAAAATGTTACATTTACACTTGGCATGACAATAGAAACACAATTACACATCTACCTAACAAACCAATGAAGTTCCATGTGCGGAATTTTGGCCAAAATCATCCTTCTTGGTTTAGCCCTAAAATCACATCCAACAATGAAGTAGTATGGGTAAAGGATACATTTCCTGAATCCTTGGAGTCCTGAGAGTATTTCAGGTTCTGTCTTTTGTGTCTGTAATGTTCTCTGATGCCACAGGGCATAAAGAAGGTGTAAAGTTTAGGCGGAAATTGTGAAAAATGTTGTGTTTTTGTTAGTTCAAAGAGCTCCAGTGTCCTCTGTGTTGAATGAAAGCTCAGGATATAATCTTTAAAATGATACCAAATTCAATATTATACAACACTGACAAGTGTCTTAACCATGGCTTCAACCAGGATATGCACCAGGTGTCTAAAATGTGATTTTTTTGGGGGGGTGGTTTACTTCATTAGGTGATAACCACTAAAAAGCTACCAATCTCAGAGGTCTATCATATCAAAACATAAACTAGGGATGTGTAGGTATAAAAAAAATCACAACTAGAATTTGCCCACCCTGATGGTACCGGTATCTAGTCTGACCCATGGACTAATACATGGATTTCTATGGAACGTCACGAAAACATGCGTGCGCAACCAAGAGGCAGAATGCACCATATACAGCATAGAGCAATGCAAAAGAGCAAAAGAATAAAATGAGTTTTTGTGCTGAAAACTGCACAAATTCGAAATCACTATGGTTAGAGAATGTTAAATATGTTCAATATCCCTAACGGAATGCATGTCTTCGCCAAAAATGACAAAATACGATGTTATATTAATAATCCAAATGAACGTCAAACTTTGAAATATAGTCTGAAATGAGATGTTATTATCATTGAGACAACAGGGGTATACAAAAAAATCTGATTGTAGCTTACAGCAGCCGACTATTTAGGTTAAGTTTATAACGTTATGGACGGCCACCAAGTGACTTCTGCCTCAAGGCTGCGCGCACATCTATTTTTGTTGGTAAACGGGAAACCCGTGTATAGGCTACTGTTCAATGATAGACAGAGCCACGATTTTGGTTAATTGACAGTCAATAAATGCATTGATATACAATATTTATAACACAGTGTAATTATTGTGTAAACTATGTAGTTATCCTACCATTACAACAATATTAAATTAAATTCCAGCCCAGTGGGCATTTTATGTCATTTCAACATCAATATGACATCAAACATTGACGTCAAAATTATGTCAAAAAACAGGTCTAGAATGAAAGTTGTATTGACGTCAATGTACTGATGTCAATTTGATGTCAATATTTTGACCTCCGCGATGTCGTTTTGATGTCATACTTTGTTGGCATTTGATGTCAAGATGTCATGATGTTAATGTCGTTTTAATGCTATTCTGATATCATTCAATGTCAAGCTTTGATGTCAATTCGACATTTATTTGACATCAAGATGTCATGATGTTGATGTCATTTTGATGCTATTCTGATATCATTCAATGTCAAGCTTTGATGTCAATTCAACATTTATTCTACATCAAGATGTCATTTCCATGTCAAGCTTTGTTGGCATTTGATGTCAATTCTACATCTATTTGATGTCAAGATGTTGATGTCGTTTTGATATCATTCAATATCAAGCTTCAATGTCAAATAAACATAAATGCGACAAACATTGATGTCAAAATTACATCAGCATTTATTGACATATATTTTGATTATTTGTGCAGAATACAAGTACAAAGAGAACAAAATGCAGTTTGTGTCTAACTAGAAGTGCAAAAAGCAGAAAAGTGATATACAAAGTATAGACAGGTGGTGCATAGACAGGACAAGACAGACAGTAAGTAGTATATAGTTGGTTTATAGAAGGTGGTTTAGAGTAATATAAATTAAATATGTGCAGTGTATTAGTAGTTATCTTATAAGGGCAGAATAAATATGGCTAAATATGAACAATGTATGACAACATGTACAATGTAGTAACAAGTAATGGAATGTTGGAGAACATTGAGAACATTGAGAGATCCAGTTGAATGGAGAGAGACAGAGAAAAGGTTTCTTTTAACAGGGTTCCTACACATTTTCTATTTCAAAATCCCATACTTTTTCCATCCTTTAATTTACAAACTTCTTGGTAGATTTTTCTGACCATTCTCGACAATGCTACTCCAAAACCAAACGTTTGTCTCAGCATCCAGGAATCGTTGAGCACCTACATTTGTGCTTTAACATTGATGGTGTGCCACTTTTTAAATCCTCCAACTTCCAAATGTGTCCCATACTCTGCAACTTTCACAACTTTGCTCCTTTCATTGTGGCCATCTACTGTGGAGTTGCTAAACCAAATTCAGTGGAAGAGTACTTAAGTGACTTTCTCCAGGAGTTGCAGCAGTTACAGCAAGATGGCATTGTTCATGGAGGCAAAGCACTTCAACTGTCTGTGAAAGCATTCATATGTGATGCTCCTGCCAGGGCATTCTTTAAGTGCATTCTTGTTACCATTGTTGTGAGTGATGCACTATCAGAGGCACCTATGACGGAAGGTTTGTTCTTGGGGCCAAAGAGCCAGGTGCGGTTCCAAGGACTGGAGACTGTTTTGTTTAGGCCAGCTCTGCTGCCACTCTGCCTCCACCGTACTGCTGTCACTCTGCCTTCACCGCACTGCTGCTGGACAAGGAGGAGTGAGAGTTATACAACAAAATTAGTTATTAGTTGTTAGGGGCAGCACTAGTATAAAACCTCTAAAATCTCTAAAAACAATCACAAATAGGGCAGTTCATCACAGTTCAACAATTGTGGTTTGGAACTAGGCCTACTGCAACTGGATTGATAAAAAGTAATGTAGTTGCAAACATATCACCTGGCTACTTGTATTTGGGAAGAGCAAAAGCTATCAGCCATCAGCATGATCATGTTATTTGGTTGTTGTTGTAGAACAAAGAAAGGAATATCCAGTGTCATGAGCTCTCTCTCTGCCTGGTAACACGCGCTGATTAAAGTCTGATGACCTCCACCTGTTCCTGCTCTGCTCTGCCTCACCCTCGTTTACCTACCAGCTGCACTGCATTCACCACTCATCATGCCCGGTATATAAAGCCTTGCTTTTCAGTCCACACTTGTCAGATCGTCTGCAAACCCGCACCAGTTACCTGCCTGTCTTGGAAAACGACTCTGACTCTTTGCCTGTGAACCCAGACCCGCTCGACTACTTCTTTGATCTCCAGCCCCGTAATCTTGACCTGCCTTCCGTCTCTCTTCTACTTAATACAGCCTAGCCCTTGACTGTACTGCTGCTTCGTTTCAATTGCTGTTGTGTGTGTGTTTCCCCCAGGACTTCCCGGATCATCCAGCTCCTGCCATTGCTGCTCGGCTATTGGGGGAACACACACACGCAGACTCTTGGAACTCCTGAAACCCCTGTAACCCCCAACCCTTAAATAAACATTCTAACGTGACGCTTTTGTGGTCCTCGTCCTGTTTGGTGTCTGACAGTACGATCTGACCAAACATGGACCCAGCGCACGGTCGAACCAGCATGGAAACCGACGAACCAGAACCACCCACCGCCATGCAACGCCTGGAAGAGACTGAGAGAGAGGCAAACCGCAACACTGCTGACACTGCCTCCCTACTTCAAGCCGCCGCCACCAACAGCTTCAGCAGTTCCAGCAGCAACAGCAACAACTTGCAATGATCATTCAACTTCTCACCAACCTTTCTCCTCTGCCTGCTCCCACCGCCCAGCCCCAGCCAGCCTGCTCACCGCCCAGCACCCAGTCTCCTGCCCAGTCCACTGCTGCCGTGGCTGCCGGAGCCCCAGAACCCAGGATCGGCAACCCAGAGCGGTTCAGCGGCCACCCAACCCAGGTATCGGGCGTTCCTGACGAGCTGCCGCGGTCCAGTTTACCCTGCAACCCAGGACTTTTGCCACTGAAGGGCGAGGGTCGGTTACGTGATCACTCACCTGACGGGCCGAGCTCGACTCTGGGGAACGGCGGAGTCGAGCGCCAGACCCCAGCATGTGCAACCTTCAACCTATTCGCAGAGGAGATGCTCAAGGTATTCGATTTGGAATCCACCACAGCCGAGGCATCTCGACCCTGATGAGTATTCGCCAAGGCAGAAGGACTGTTGCGGATTACTCCATTGACTTCCGAACTGTGGCAAGTCGGAGCTCCTGGAACATGGAAGCATTGGTGGATGCCTTCCTCCACAGCCTGGCGGACTACATAAAGGGACGAGCTGGTTTCCCATGATCAACCCCCACTCTTGATGAAGCCATTGCTCTGGCTGTCCGTGACGACCGCAGGATCCAGGTCCGTGCCGAGAGAGAGGGCCAGAGTCCATCCACCAGCACACGGAGTGTCCCAACTGCCCTTCAGTCCGCACCTGCCACACCGCCTAACCAGCCGGACCAGTCTGAACCGGATGGAGATCGGGCGCCTCCCTAACCCCTGCAGAGCGCCAGCGACGCATCACCTCCAACTTGTGCCTGTACTGTGGTGGTGATGGTCATCGAAGTCGCCACCTGTCCAGCAAAGGCGGAGCTCACCAGATGTAGGAGGAACTGGATGAGCTCAATGAACATTCCGCCCTCCATCAGCCGTGAAACCCCTCATCCAAGTCTGTCTTTACCTGTCTGATTCCACCCACACCCTGGCAGCCCTGGTGGACTCTGGCGCAGAAGCAAACATTATTGACACAGGACTTGCTCGTCAGCTGGGCTTGGAAAGCCATCGCTGTCCACTCCTGTTCCAGCCCGGCCCTGGATGGTCACATAATTGGCACAGTTACCAGCATCACAGCCCCCCATCTCAATGATGGTGTCAGGAAACCACCGAGAGACCATCCGCTTCCACCTGCTCAGCTCCCCCAGGCCAACCCCTAATCCTGGGCTACCCTTGGCTCCGTCTCCACAATCCTCACCTCGATTGGGCCTCCGAACTGTGAAAGAGTGGGGAAATGCCTGCCACCTGACCTGTTTGCGTGCTGCCCTGCGCTGCCCCCGCTCAGTACCCCCAGAACTGCCCCGACATTTCTAATGTCCCTGAATGTTACCATGGCCTCCGAGAGGTGTTCAACAAGACCAAAGCCACATCTCTGCCCCCCACACCGTCCGCATGCACGACTGTGCCATTGATCTCCTCCCTGGGACTGCTCCACCCAAAGGTCACCTCTACTCACTATCCCTCCTGAAAGAAAAACTATGGAGGATTACATCAGGGACTCCCTGGCAGCTGGACTCATCCGCCCGTCTTCCTCGCCAGCTGGTGCGGGTTCTTCTTTGTGGGAAAGAAAGATGGTTCTCTTCGCCCCTGCATTGATTATCGAGGTCTGAACGATGTCACAGTGAAGAACCGGTACCCTCTGCCTTTACTCACCTCTGCTTTTGAGTTGCTCCAGGGATCCACTATTTTCACCAAACTGGACCTTAGAAATGCTTACCACCTAGTCCGAGTAAGGGAGGGTGACGAGTGGAAGACTGCATTCAACACCCACACCGCCATTATGAGTACCTGGTAATGCCATTTGGCCTCACCAACGCCCCAGCGGTATTCCAGGCGCTTGGTGAATGATGTGCTGCGGGACATGCTGAATAAATTGTCTTCGCGGTACCTGGACGACATCTTAATTTTCTCCAGAACTCTGTCCGAACACACTCGTCATGTCCAGCTGGTTCTTCAACGGCTCCTGGAGAACTCCCTTTATGTCAAAGCGGAGAAATGCGAGTTCCACGCTCAGACTGTGTCGTTCCTGGGATACATTGTCGCTGAAGGCAATATCCAGATGGACCCATAAAGGTCTCGCAGTTACCTCCTGGCCAGTTCGGGAATAGGAAGAAGTTGCAGCAATTCCTCGGGTTTGCCAATTTCTACCGGAGATTCATCCGAACTACAGCTCGTCGCCGCTCCCCTCACAGCTCTGACCAGCATCAAACACCCCTTTTCCTGGACCCCAGAGGCCAACACAGCCTTTCATACCCTCAAGGCCCGGTTCACCACTGCCCCCATCCTCCAGATGCCGGATTCAGACCGGCAGTTCGTTGTCGAGGTGGATGCCTCAGACGTGGGAGTCGGGGCCATACTCTCTCAACGGGCAGAGGAGGACAACAAGTTGCACCCCTGTGCATTTTTCTCTCGCCGGCTTTCACCTGCAGAGCGCAATTATGATGTTGGAGACCGCGAGCTGTTGGCAGTCAAGCTTGCCCTGGAGGAGTGGCGTCACTGGCTGGAGGGGTCCACAGTTCCGTTCCTGGTCTGGACCGATCACAAAAACCTCGAATACATCCGCAACGCCAAACGTCTTAACCCCAGACAGTCCTGGGCTGGGCCTTGTTTTCACCAGATTCAACTTCACCCTGTCATACCGCCCAGGTTCTCGGAACACACTGCCGGACGCTCTCCCCGTCAGTTTCATAAGGATGACGCCTTCCCAGGAACCTGCATCAATTCTGCCCGATCCCTGCCCGAAGCTGCCCTGACCTGGGATATCGAGGAGGAAATTCAGGAGGCCCTCCGTGACCATCCCAGTCCCAGTGCATGCCCAGACGGTCGTCTCTTTGTCCCAGAGAATTTGAGGTCCCGGGTCATACAGTGGGGACACAACTCCCGCCTTGCCTGCCAGCCCGGGCTCCGCCCAAGACCTGCCATCTCCTTGCCCAGCTTCTGGTGGTCTGCTTTGAGAAGGGATGTCCGAGAATTCTGTCCGTGCCTGCCCCACCTGCAATCAGAACAAGTCCTCCACTGGCCCCCGCTGGTTTACTCCAGCCCTTGCCTGTGCCCACACGACCCTGGTCCCACGTCTCCTTGGACTTTGTAACTGGCCTCCCACCATCAGGTGGGATGACGGTCATTCTCACTGTGGTGGACCGGTTCAGCAAGATGGCACACTTCATTCCCCTCCCTAAACTGCCATCTGCCAGAGAGACTGCCCAGGCTGTTCTTGATCATGTCTTCCGTCTACACGGGCTGCCCAGGGATGTTGTCTCTGACCGAGGTCCGCAATTCACCTCCACATTCTGGAAGGAGTTCTGCTGTCTTCTAGGGGCCACAGTGAGTCTCACCTCCGGGTTCCACCCCAGTCCAATGGTCAATCCGGTGGGCAAACCAGGAGCTGGAGAAGGCGCTGCGGTGCATGGTTTCTCGCAAACCCCAGGCTTGGGCACAACAACTGACGTGGATAGAGTATGCTCACAACTCCCTCACCTGCTCTGCCACTGGTATGTCACCTTTCCAGTGTGTGTATGGCTACCAGCCCCCCCTGTTCCCCAGCCAGGAGGGGAGATGTGTCCTGCCCGCCTGCCCTCGCCTATGCCCGCCGTTGCCGTCGTACCTGGTCACAAGCTCGTGCCACGCTACTCAAGTCAGCTGTCAGCTATGCCACTGGGGCTAACCGCCGAAGATCGCCGGCACCCGCCACCGTGTTGGCCAGAAGGTGTGGCTGTCAGCCAAGGATCTCCGACTGCGGGTGGAATCGCGTAAACTGGCACCTCGATTCCTCGGCCCGTTCCCTATCCAGAGGGTCATCAGCCCAACCGCAGTCCGGCTCCAGTTGCCAACCTCCATGAGGGTGCACCCTAATTTCCATGTTTCGAAAGTCAAGCCGACGCGATGAAAGCCCGCTGGTCCCCGTGCGCTTCCTCCTCCTCCTCCTCGCCTCGTTGGACGGTGGGCTGGTGTACACCGTTCGACGCCTGCTTCGGGTCCAGACCAGGCAGGTAGGGGCCTCCAGTATCTGCGTCGACTGGGAGGGCTATGGGCCTGAGGAGAGAACCTGGGTGCCAGCCAGTCGGATTGTGGACCCGGACACTCATCGCCGACTTCCACCGCCTGCATCCTGATCAACCTGCAATCCGTAGGGGGGCCGCCCCAGAGGGGTCCCTAACCGTCCTGCCCGCCCGGCTTCCTGTCCTGTGCCTGACCCTGACCCTGTCTCGGTACCTGTCCCGTCTTCTGTCCACGACCCTCCAGCTCCCTCCGAGGATGAGGATGTTCACTCGGACCGCCGGAGGAATTCTAGCCCTCCACCGGCTCCCCTCCCCCCCCCCGGGCGTGGTGTCACTCTTGGGGACTTCTGGGGCCGCCCCTTAGGGGGTTCTGTCATGAGCTCTCTCTGCCTGGTAACACGCTGATTAAAGTCTGATGACCTCCACCTGTTCCTGCTCTGCTCTGCCTCACCCTCGTTTACCTACCAGCTGCACTGCATTGCATTCACCACTCATCATGCCCGGTATATAAAGCCTTGCTTTTCAGTCCACACTTGTCAGATCGCCTGCAAACCCGCACCAGTTACCTGCCTGTCTTGGAAAACGACTCTGACTCTTTTGCCTGTGAACCCAGACCCGCCGACTACTACTTCTTTGATCTCCAGCCCCGTAATCTTGACCTGCCTTCCGTCTCTCTTCTCTGAGAATACAGCCTAGCCCTTGACTGTACTGCTGCTTCGTTTCAATTGCTGTTGTGTGTGTGTTTCCCCAGGACTTCCCGGATCATCCAGCTCCTGCCATTGCTGCTCGGCTATTGGGGGAACACACACACGCAGACTCTTGGAACTCCCGGAACCCCTGAAACCCCTGTAACCCCCAACCCTTAAATAAACATTCTAACGTGACGCTTTTGTGGTCCATCGTCCTGTTTGGTGTCTGACAATCCAGTGTTTCCTCTACATTTATTTAAGCATGGCGGTCCGCCACGGTTTAAATCTTATCCCTCTCAAGCCCTCTGAAGTCACATTAAATGGGATAGGATTCAGGAACTAATTCATTTAAACCTCACTGACCAGAAAATGCAATGTCTCTGTTTCATAGCAGAGTTATTGCTAATCACACCATTTAACATGACGTTGAGCAACTAGAATTGTTTTTAATATCCCGGGAGTGACACCCCCAAGTTTTTTTTTTTCCGGGGCGGATGGGTAGTTGGGTGGGTGGACTAGGGGGTGGCTCAAGGACTAGAGTGCCTTAGCCTGGGTTTTCCCATGCTGCCTTATGCACCCGATTTTATTCACCCATGCTGCCTTACGCACGCGATTTTATTCACGCTGCTAGGCAGCCTGGATTCTATGGACTTCGTTTTCACCTCAACGAAGGAACCAATCACAGAACAGAGGGAGGGCAGCAAGACGATGACGACACGCCGAAGCTGTTATGAGCTATGTACAGACGCATTTGATAGACATTCGTAGCGCCCAATAAACGGCTCTGGGCATTCGTAAACCATGTTTCAAATACATGAATGTCTAATTCCCAGACCCTATCTCAATGAGGTCTGACGTTAGCCAGGCTAAGAGCGCCTATTCATGGAAGAGGCATGCGTGTTGGAAGTAGTTTTCAGCTAAAGAGACACAGAAAACATGTTTTAATCTGTATACCATTAACATTGCATAACAAATAACAAAGTAAAACATTAATTTGTAGAGTACCAAAGACAGACGTCTTTTGAGTGTAATCAGATTATGGCAATCATTTTTACAATTGTTTACAACTTAACTCTATGTCCTCACTTGAACCCATTTGCAAGGATGGACGACGCTGAGTATAGAACGTGCTGGCAGTGACAGATAACATGTAAACGCGCCATAGCAGTGACTGGACGCACACACCATACAATCAGCCTGACATTTTGAGTGAACTTAAATGAACTACCTAGCAACAATTCCAACACCCACAAGTTAAGGATGTCTTCAGAGAGTTACACTTGATAAGCATGATAGGTCTACTTTCAGCGCATCAACAATTGAAATGGAGGGGCAGCGTGACTATTTCGGTAAAGGCCACAATCTTTGATAGGTGTAATCTCAAAAGAAAGTTCACTTTCTCCATCATCGAACTCTTGAATACAGTGATGGTACAAACCAATATCTGTAATGCAGTGGGTAAATTAACGTTACGTTAGCAGTAGTTTTTACGTTTTATGCAAAAAATATATGGTTTATGTAACAAACCCTTCAAATTTGAGAGACTGAACAAAAATATGAGTTTATTGTATAGTTTTTGATGGGGAATTCAGAGGAACCCATGTAAAAAAAAAAAAACGAAAAACGGATGCATTTAGTCCAAATTAACTGTGCTAAAAAAGTAAAGTGAATGGGTGTCCAACTCTTGAAATAGCATGCATCTCCTTCCATACAATCCCCGCCCCACCCCCCACCTCCACCTTTTCCCCACGCTTAACGGTAGTGTTATATGTAGATAAATTACAATACTTACAGTATTTGAAGTAGCTGCACAACCATGCTAAATAGTATAGTTTTGGCACACAGTACTCAAATACACTTCTGCCATCATACCGTAATGTAAACTATACTCGTAAACATGCTAATTACCAACTATTTCGTTCGGAAATTCTAAAACAACAATGCTTTTTAATACTTCAAAATAACTTTGTGTGTGTGTGTGTGTCTTTACCTGGTGAGTGAACTCTCTTGCGAGCTTGCACGTGGCACACATTTGGAATATTCCAGAATGCACTCAGTGTTCTTAGGGAAGCAGTCCTCACAACACACCACCTGCAAACAGAGGGAACAGAGGGAGACTAAGATTAATACGTTGCAAAACACACAGAACATGAAAAGACCATCACTGAAGCACTACTACACTCACATGCATCTTAATACATGCCTCAGAGCAAGACAGGTACATCAAACAAGGGGCAAATAAGGGCTATGAAATGAAGAACATGTAGCCTAACACTAAAGTTACCCTTCACAAACTAAAGATCCCTTTACTTGTAGGCATGATATTGAGGTGCCACCCACCCATCACACTTGCCCCATTCACATCCATTAAATGACAGGTCTGTTAATGAACATGGCTATATTAAACTGCAGTTCCTTAAATCAGTGGGTAGATAACTGTTATATATAACTTAATTCATACTGGACCTCTTTGCAGTTATAGCAACACTACATGTATATTATGTATCAACACTAGCACTACATGTATAAACTTTAAATAATGTGACCTACCTATGTCCCATGGAAGTTCGCAAGGTAGAGCTAACGTTAACCGTTATTAATTCTAACGTTAACAACTTTCATCTGTGTCTGCTAGCCTGCATGGTAACAGCCACTTTAAATGTAGCTAACGTTACTTTAAATGTATAGCTAACTTACTTGCGCCTGATATTTCATTCTAAAACTAACAAACAGACAAACAGGCAAACAAACAGATATTCCACATAATAGTGAAGTTAGTCTGCTAGTGACGGTTGAAGTCACTGGTGACTGCAGTTGAAAAGGAGCAAACTCAGCAAAGATTCTGGAGTGCTACGTGAATTTGAATTTGATCAGGGGTGGGGGATGGGAATTGCTGTGTGTGCATCAAGTGGTGATAAGCATCCGTTAAAAACAATCGTAAAAAAATGATTACTGTTGGCATTTTAGTCTGTTATATTACCAGACTGATTGGTAGAAGTGTCAAAACAATAGTAACATTAGCCTAGTGGCAATTCCATATCATTTTGACGCCCTTTTTCTTGATATCAAATCAACGTTGATTTAACATAAATCATATTGACCCAAGTTTTATAGACCAGTGACTACATGTTAGATTGATCCCCTGTTGGACCTCTTTACAACCACAAGCAAGCCATAGCTTGTAATGCTAAAATAGTATGAAAATATAGCTGCAAGCAGCAATGAGGGAGCCAAGCAGTCAGTTCAGCAGGCCAGATTAACCATGTAAGTCAATGCCGTTGCATCAGACATATAGCCTTAAGCAGTCACAGCAAGTTCCATGCCATTCAACCCAAGAATGGCTGAGTTAAAAGGTCAAGTTTCACATCAAAACATAACTGATTTTGTGGGGCTGAACCAGGGCTAAGTGTCGCCGCCCTCCCCAGCCAGCCCACCAAGAACCGCCCCTGCCCATCCCACCCGCCCCACCCTTGCACACATTAGAATGAACTAGATGGAACTTGCTGTCATCAGTTTCACATCAAAAATAAAAGATTGACTGAGATATGATCACACTTGCTGTGATTTAAACATAGAGGTCAAGAATTGACGTCATAGGGTGTGTTGAACTCAGCTTGGCCCAAGGATTCCAATGATACCTCATTTTGCCATTGGGACAACAGGTCAAAAGTTACGTCCGTGAACACAAGTCCAACTTTGGCCTGTTGGTGGCGCTAGAGCGCTTGAGGTGCCGGCATGAAACTTGGTGAAATGAATTATTGGACTGTCCCCAATTAGTGTACAAAATTGTATAACTTTTTACCAGACGGTTCTATGGGCTGCCATTGACTTCCATTGCAAAATAATGCGCATCAGCAACTACTGGCCAAAATGCATTTTTGTCAATTACGGAGCCCCCTAGAGGTCAAATGTCACCAAATTTCTTGAGCGTCCTCCCGATGGGGTCTGAGGTACATGTACTAAATTTGGTTTTGATACATGAAAGCGTTGCTGAGATATGAAATCACTTCCTGTTTGGCGGCTTTGCCGCAAATTTTAATTGAATGGTACAGGCCAAAGCTTCTGTCAATTGTTCCAGAAAGCAATGCACTCATCAGGCATAGTCTGAAGATGGTCTCTGCCAATTTTGGTGAGGAACAGATGAAATTTGTGACCTGCGAAAACTTTTTTGTGTTTTTGATTTAATCCAATATGGCGGCCGAATCAATTACGATGACATCACAAGTTGGCTTGGGTCGGCCTAAGGACCTTCAACAGTAGTAGCAGACACCACTAGTGCGTTTTAATTCTAAGCACAACTGCTGCTACAGGCCAAAAGGCATGTTTCCTAATTACAGCGCCCCCTAGAGGTCAAAGGTCACCAGATTTCTTGAGCGTCCCCCTGATTGGGTGCTGAGTCCATGGACTAAGTTTGGTTATGATAGATGAATGGGTTGCTGAGATATGAGCTCACTTCCTGTTTGGCGGCTTTGCCGCAAATTTCGATTGGCTGTTACGCACGAACGGTTTTAGTTCCGAAGACAAAAAGCAATGCATTAATGAGGCATGGTCTGTAGATGATATCTATGAAGTTTGGTGTCGATCGGACAAAATGTGTGACCTTTGATACGTTTTAAGTGATTTTGATGTAATCCAAAACGGCGGAAAATCCATCATGGCGGAAAATGACGTCATAGGGTGCGTTGAACTCGGCTTGGTCCAAGGATTCCAACGGTACCTCGTTTTTCAAAATCGTATCAACAGGTCAGGATCAACAGGTCAAAAGTTACGTGCGTGAACGCACGTCCAACTTTGGCCTGTTGGTGGCGCTAGAGTGCTCAAGGTGCTGACATGAAACTTGGTGACATGAATCATTGGACTGTCTCCAATCAGTGTGCCAAATTTCAGAACTTTTTGCCAGACGGTTCTATGGGCTGCCATTGACTTCCATGGCGGAAGAAGGTATAATAATAAATGTAGCTGCAAGCAGCAATGAGGGGGCCAAGCAGTTAGTTCAGCAGGCCAGATTAACCATGTAAGTCAATGCCGTTGCATCAGACATATAGCCTTAAGCAGTCACAGCAAGTTCCATGCCATACAACCCAAGATTGGCTGAGTTACAAGGTCAAGTTTCACATCAAAACATAACTGATTTTGTGGGGCTGAACCAGGGCTGAGTGTCGCCGCCCTCCCCCAGCCAGCCCCACCGCCAAGAACCGCCCTGCCCATCCCACCCCATCCCACCCTTGCACGCACACATTAGAATGAACTAGATGGAACTTGCTGTCATCAGTTTCACATAAAAAATAAAAGATTGACTGAGATATGATCACACTTGCTGTGATTTAAACAAAGAGGTCAAAAATTGACGTCATAGGGTGTGTTGAACTTCGGCTTGGCCCAAAGGATTCCAATGATACCTCATTTTGCCATTCGAGTCAACAGGTCAAAAGTTAGATCCGTGAACACAAGTCCAACTTTGGCCTGTTGGTGGGCTTAGAGCTTTGAGGTGCCGGCATGAAACTTGGTGAAATGAATTATTGGACTGTCCCCAATTAGTGTGCAAAATTGTATAACTTTTTACCAGACGGTTCTATGGGCTACCATTGACTTCCGTTGCAAAATAATGCGCATCAGCAACTACTGGCCAAAATGCATTTTTGTCAATTACGGTGCCCCGTAGAGGTCAAATGTCACCAAATTTCTTGAGCGTCCTCCCGATGGGGTCTGAGGTACATGTACTAAATTTGGTTTTGATACATGAAAGCGTTGCTGAGATATGAAATCACTTCCTGTTTGGCGGCTTCGCCACAAGTTTTGATTGGCTGGTACAGGCCAAAGCTTCTGTCAATTGTTCCAGAAAGCAATGCACTCTTCAGGCATGGTCTGAGGATGGTCTGTGCCAATTTTGGTGAAAATCAGATGAAATTTGTGAACTGTGAAAACTTGTTCGTGTTTTTGATTAAATCCAATATGGCGGCCGAATCAATTATGATGACATCACAAGTTGGCCTGGGTCGGCCTAAGGACCATCAACAGTAGTACCAGACACCACTAGTGCGTTTTAATTCTAAGCACAACTGCTGCTACAGGCCAAAAGGCATGTTTCTTAATTACAGCGCCCCCTAGAGGTCAAAGGTCACCAGATTTCTTGAGCGTCCCCCTGATTGCATCCTGAGTCCATGGACTAAGTTTGGTTATGATAGATGAATGGGTTGCTGAGATATGAGCTCACTTCCTGTTTGGCGGCTTCGCCACAAATTTCGATTGGCTGTTACAGCCGAATGCTTCTGTCAATTGTTCCAACAAGTGATGCACTGATAAGGCATGATCTGAAGATTGTCTCTGCCAATTTTGGTGAGGATCCACTGAAATTTGTGACCTGCGAACATTTGTACGTGTTTTTGATTAAATCCAATATGGCGGCCGAATCAATTATGATGACATCACAAGTTGGCTTGGGTTGACCTAAGGACCTTCAACAGTAGTACCAGACACCACTAGTGCGTTTTAATTCTAAGCACAACTGCTGCTACAGGCCAAAAGGCATGTTTCTTAATTACAGCGCCCCCTAGAGGTCAAAGGTCACCAAATTTCGTGAGCGTCCCCCTGATTGGGTCCTGAGTCCATGTACTTAGTTTGGTTATGATAGATGAATGGGTTGCTGAGATATGAGCTCACTTCCTGTTTGGCGGCTTCGCCGCAAGATTCAATTGGATATTACGGGTGAACGGTTTAAGTTCCGAAGACAAAACACCACAACTTTTGTTAGGCTTCGTCTGAAGATCATGTATGTCAATTTTGGTGACGATCGGACAAAATTTGTGACCTGTGAAAAATTAGTTTCACTTTCACTAAAATCCAATATGGCGGAAAATCCATCATGGCGGAAAATTACGTCATAGGGTGCGTTGAACTCGGCCTGGTCCAAGGATTCCAATGGTACCTCATTTTTCAAAATCAGGCCAACGGGTCAGAAGTTACATGCATGAACGCATGTCCAAATTTGGCCTGTTGGTGACGCTAGAGCGCTCGTGGTGCGGATTCGAAACTTGGTGAAATTAATTCTGGGACGCAGCCTAATTAGTGTGCCAAATTTCACAACTTTTCACCAGACGGTTCTATGGGCTGCCATAGACTTCAATGGCTGAGGAAAGATGTGTAATAATAATAGGAAAAGCTAGAAACACAATGGGTGCCTTCGCAGCTTCGCTGCTTGGCCCCCAATAATAAGAAATCATAGAAACACAATGGGTGCCTTCGCAGCTTCGCTTTTATCAAAAATAAATGATTGACTGAGATATGATCACACTTGCTGTGATTTAAACACAGAGGTCAAAAATTGACGTCATAGGGTGTGTGGGGGTGTGAACTCGGCTTGGCCCAAGGATTCCAATGATACCTCATTTTGCCATTCGGGTCAACAGGTCAAAAGTTACGTCCGTGAACACAAGTCCAACTTTGGCCTGTTGGTGGCGCTAGAGCGCTTGAGGTGCCGACATGAAACTTGGTGACATTAATCATGGGACTGTCCACAATCGGTGTGCCAAATTTCACAACTTTTTACCAGACGGTTCTATGGGCTGCCATAGACTTCCATGGCGGAAGAAGGTATAATAATAATAAGAAAAGATAGAAACACAATGGGTGCCTTCGCAGCTTCGCTGCTTGGCCCCCAATAAGAAATCATAGAAACACAATGGGTGCCTTCGCAGCTTCGCTGCTTGGCCCCCAATAAGAAAATATAGCTGCAAGCAGCAATGAGGGGGCCAAGCAGTGAGATCAGCAGGCCAGATTAACCATGTAAATCAATGCCGTTGCATCAGACATATAGCCTTAAGCAGTCACAGCAAGTTCCATGCCATACAACCCAAGATTGGCTGAGTTACAAGGTCAAGTTTCACATCAAAACATAACTGATTTTGTGGGGCCGAACCAGGGCTGAGTGTCGCCGCCCCCTCCCCCAGCCAGCCCACCGCCGCAACCGCCCCTGCCCATCCCACCCCGTCCCACCCTTGCACGCACACATTAGAATGAACTAGATGGAACTTGCCGTCATCAGTTTCACATCAAAAATAAATGATTGACTGAGATATGATCACACTTGCTGTGATTTAAACACAGAGGTCAAAAATTGACGTCATAGGGTGTGTGGGGGTGTGAACTCGGCTTGGCCCAAGGATTCCAGTGATACCTCATTTTGCCATTCGGGTCAACAGGTCAAAAGTTACGTCCGTGAACACAAGTCCAACTTTGGCCTGTTGGTGGCGCTAGAGCGCTTGAGGTGCCGGCATGAAACTTGGTAACATTAATCATGGGACTGTCCCTTATTAGTGTGCCAAATTTCACAACTTTTCACCAGACGGTTCTATGGGCTGCCATTGACTTCCATTGCAAAATAATGTGCATCAGCAACTACTGGCCAAAATGCATTTTTGTCAATTACGGAGCCCCCTAGAGGTCAAATGTCACCAAATTTCTTGAGCGTCCTCCCGATGTGGTCTGAAGTACATGTACTAAGTTTGGTTTTGATACATGAAAGCGTTGCTGAGATATGAAATCACTTCCTGTTTGGCGGCTTCGCCGCAAATTTTGATTGGCTGGTACAGGCCAAAGCTTCTGTCAATTGTTCCAGAAAGCAATGCACTCATCAGGCATAGTCTGAAGATGGTCTCTGCCAATTTTGGTGAGGATCCGCTGAAATTTGTGACCTGCGAAAACTTGTACGTATTTTTGATTAAATCCAATATGGCGGCCAAATCAATTACGATGACATCACAAGTTGGCTTGGGTCGGCCTAAGGACCTTCAACAGTAGTACCAGACACCACTAGTGGGTTTTAATTCTAAGCACAACTGCTGCTACAGGCCAAAAGGCATGTTTCTTAATTACAGCGCCCCCTAGAGGTCAAAGGTCACCAGATTTCTTGAGCGTCCCCCTGATTGGGTCCTGAGTCCATGGACTAAGGTTGGTTATGATAGATCAATGGGTTGCTGAGATATGAGCTCACTTCCTGTTTGGCGGCTTCGCCGCAAATTTCGATTGGATATTACGGGTGAACAGTCATAGTTCCGAAGACAAAACACCACAACTTTTGTGAGGCTTGGTCTGAAGATCATGTATGTCAAGATTGGTGACGATCGGACAAAATTTGTGACCTGTGAAAAATTAGTTTCACTTTCACTAAAATCCAATATGGCGGAAAATCCATCATGGCGGAAAATGACGTCATTGGGTGCGTTGAACTCGGCTTGGTCCAAGGATTCCAACGGTACCTCATTTTTCAAAATCGGATTAACAGGTCAAAAGTTACGTGCGTGAACGCACGTCCAACTTTGGCCTGTTGGTGGCGCTAGAGTGCTGGAGGTGCCGGCATGAAACTTGGTGCAATTAATTATTGGCCTGTCCCCAATCAGTGTGCCAAATTTCACAACTTTTTACCAGACGGTTCTATGGGCTGCCATAGACTCCCATGGCGGAAGAAAGATGTTAAATAATAATAAGAAATCATAGAAACACTATGGGTGCCTTCGCAGCTTCGCTGCTTGGCCCCCAATCATAGAAAAACAATGGGGCTTCGCTGATTGGCCCCCAAATATAGCTGGAAGCAGCAATGAGGGGGCCAAGCAGTATAGGCCGGAGTAGCCACGGCGACAAGATAGAACTCAGCAGACACTCGCGATCAACACTTTCAACAAGTGTCACATCAAACATAACTGATTTTGTAGGGCTGAAACAGGGCTGAGTACTGCCACCGCCTCCGCCAGCCAGCCCCCCCACCTAATCACCCCTGCCCGTCCCACCCCGTCCCGCCCCGCCCTACCACGCACGCATTAGAATGACTGGATGGAATATGTTGTCATCTGTTTCACATCCAAAAATAAAAGATCGATAAAACACATCGCAACTACAGATCAAAATGCAACATTGCTAATTGCAGCACCCCCTACAGGTCAAAGGTCACCAAATTTCTTGAGCGTCCTCCTAATGGGGTCATGAATATATGTAGTAAGTTTGGTGATGATACATGGCAGGGTTGCTGAGATATGAGCTCACTTCCTGTTTGGCGGCTTTGCCGCAAGTTTCGATTGGCTGTTACAGCCGAATGCTACTGTCAATCGTTCCAAAAAGCGATGCACTGATAAGGCATGGTCTGAAGATGTTCTTTGCCAATTTTGATGAGGATCCGCTGAAATTTGTGACCTGCAAAAATTCGTACGTGTTTTTGATTAAATCCAATATGGCGGCCGAATCAATTACGATGACATCACAAGTTGGCCTGGGTCGGCCTAAGGACCTCCAACAGTAATACCAGACACCACTAGTGCGTTTTAATTCTAAGCACAACAGCAGCTACAGGCCAAAAGGCATGTTTCTTAATTACAGCGCCCCCTAGAGGTCAAAGGTCACCAGATTTCTTGAGCGTCCCCCTGATTGGGTCCTGAGTCCATGCACCAAGTTTGGCTTTGATACATGCAAGGGTTGCTGAGATATGAGCTCACTTCCTGTTTGGCGGCTTCGCCACATATTTCGATTGGCTGTTACGGGCGAACGGTTTGAGTTCCGAAGACGAAAACGAATAACTTTTGTGAGGCTTGGTCTGAAGATCAAGTGTGTCAGATTTGGTGTCGATCGGACAAAATTTGTGACCTTTGAAGACTTTTTAGTGTTTTGATGAAATCCAAAATGGCGGAAAATCCATCATGCCGGAAATTGACGTCATAGGGTGCGTTGAACTCGGCTTGGTCCAAGGATTCTAACAATACCTAATTTTTTAAAATCGGATCAACGGGTCAAAAGTTACGTGCGTGAACGCACATCCAACTTTGGCCTGTTGGTGGCGCTAGAGCGCTCAAGGTGCCGGTATGAAACTTGGTGAAATTAATCATGAGACTGTCCCCAATCAGTGTGCCAAATTTCAGAACTTTTCACCAGACGGTTCTATGGGCTGCCATTGACTTCAATGACGGAAGCGTAATAATAATAAATATAGCTGCAAGCAGCAATGTGGGGGCCAAGCAGTTGAGCAAGAGTTGTCATGGCAACCCAATGTTGTTACATTATACACACACCCAATTAACCCCCCATCCCACATAGACACACATACACAGATAAACCTCCTCTCCCACACACCCCAATAGCCCCCCACACATACGCATACCTCAAACATCACCAAATGTATTGTGCATCCTCAGGTTGTAGTCACAAGTCCACATACCAAGTTTGGTGTCGATACGAGAAAGTCTTGATAATTATAGTGCCTCTAGTGGTCAAATGTCAGTAAATATATTGGAGCGTCTTCAGTATGTGGTCCCGAGTCCTTGTACCAAGTTTGGTGTCGATACGAGAAAGTGTCGCAAATTATAGCACCCCTAGTGGTCAAACGTCGCAAAATTGATTGTGCATCCTCAGGATGTTGTCACAAGTCCACATACCAAGTTTGGTGTCTATACAAGAAAGTGTTGATAATTATAGCACCCCTATTGGTCAAAAGTCACCAAATTTATTGTGCATCCTCAGGTTTTAGTCACGAGTCCACATACCAAGTTTGGTGTTGATACGAGAAAGTTTTGCAAATTATAGCACCCCTACTGGTCAAAGGTTGCTAAAATTATTGTCTGTCCTCAGCATGAGGTCCCAAGTCCATATACTAAGTTTATTTTCAATATGTGAAAGCATTGCTGAAATATGAGCCCACTTCTTGTGATTATAGCGCCACCTATAGGTCAAAAGTCATCAAATTTATTGAGCCTCCTTCTTATTGGGTCCTGAGACCCTGTACTGAGTTTGGTGTTGATACGCGAAAGCCTTGCTGGGATCACTTCACTTCCTGTTTGGCGGCTTTGGTCATCACAGGCAACCGGTTTTGAATATGTCTCCAAAAAGCAACGCGTTTATGAGTCAAGGTCTGACGATCATCTACGTCAAGTTTCATGAAAATCGGAGAAACTTTGTGACCTTTGATGCCTTTTAAATGTTTTTGGTGAAATCCAATATGGAGGTCGTATTAATTATGTTGACGTCACATGTTGGCATGTGTCGGCCTAAGGACCTCTCAAGGTATTAACAGATATCACTAATATGCTTTAATTCCAAACACATGACCGGTTACAGGCCAAAACGTAATTTTGGTAATTATAGCGCCACCTATAGGTCAAAAGTCATCAAATTTATTGAGCCTCCTCCTTATTGGGTCCTGAGACCATGTACTGAGTTTGGTGTTGATCTGCGAAAAGCCTTGCTGAGATCACTTCACTTCCTGTTTGGCGGCCGGCTGCCAAACTTGATTGGTCGTGACGGGCGACGGGTTTTGAATATGGCTCCTAAAAGCAATGCATTTATGAGTCATGGTCTGAAGATCATCTGCGTCAAGTTTCGTGAAAATCGGACAAACTTTGCCAACTTTGATGCCTTTTGGCTGTTTTTGATTAAATCCAATATGGCAGCCTGATCAATTACGTTTACCTCATAAATTCACATCTGCGTTGAGTTCGGTCTCATCCAAGGATTCCAAATATACCTTAATGTTCAAAATGTGGTGTACCGTTCAAACGTTATGTGCATAGATGTAATAAAAAATTTGAAATGTTGGTGGCGCTAGAGCACTCAAAGTGCAGACTTGAAACTTTGATAAATTAAAGATATGACTGAACCGAATCAATGTGCCGAATATCCCAACTTTTTACTGTATGGTTTAATGGCAAATTAGCGTTTTGTTATAATAATAATAATAATAATAATAAGAATACGTAGAATCACTATGGGTTGCCTCGCAGCTTCGCTGCTTGGCCCCCAATAAATATAGCTGCAAGCAGCAATGTGGGGGCCAAGCAGTTGAGCAGGAGTTGTCATGGCAACCCAATGTTGTTACATTATACACACACCCAATTAACCCCCCATCCCACACACACACATATACACAGATAAACTTCCTCTCTCACACACCCCAATAGTCCCCCACACATACGCATGCCTCAAACATCACCAAATGTATTGTGCGTCCTCAGGTTGTAGTCACAAGTCCACATACCAAGTTTGGTGTCGATACGAGAAAGTGTTGATAATTATAGTGCCTCTAGTGGTCAAATGTCACTAAATATATTGAGCGTCTTCAGGATGTGGTCCCGAGTCCTTGTACCAAGTTTGGTGTCGATACGAGAAAGTGTCGCAAATTATAGCACTCCCAGTGGTCAAAAGTCACCAAATTTATTGTGCATCCTCAGGTTGTAGTCACGATTCCACATACCAAGTTTGGTGTTGATACGAGAAAGTTTTGCAAATTATAGCACCCCTAGTGGTTAAAGGTCGCTAAAATTATTGTATGTCCTCAGGATGTGCTCCCGAGTCAATGAGCCAAGTTTGGTGTCGATACGTAAAAGCATTGAAGAAATATGAGCCCACTTCCTGTGATTATAGCGCCACATAGTGGTCAAAATGTACCACATTTCTTGAGCGTCCTCCTGATTGGGTCCTGAGCCCATATACCTAGTTTGGTTTTGATATGTGAAAGCATTGCTGAGATATCACTTCACTTCCTGTTTGGCAGCTCCGCTGCCAAACTTGATTGGTCGTGACGGGCGACGGGTTTTGAATATGGCTCCTTAAAGCAATGCATTTATGAGTCATGGTCTGAAGATCATCTGCGTCAAGTTTCGTGAAAATCGGACAAACTTTGCCAACTTTGATGCCTTTTAAATGTTTTTGGTGAAATCCAATATGGCGGTTGAATCAATTATGTTGACGTCACATGTTGGCATGTGTCGGCCTAAGGACCTCTCAAAGTATTAATAGACATCACTAATATGTTTTAATTCCAAACACATCACCCGTTACAGGACAAAACGTAATATTGCTAATTATAGCGCCACCTATAGGTCAAAAGTCATCACATTTATTGAGCCTCCTCTTAATTGGGTCCTGAGACCCTGTACTGAGTTTGATGTTGATATGCGAAAGCCTTGCTGAGATCACTTCACTTCCTGTTTGGCGGCTTCGCCGCCAAACGTGATTGGTCGTCACAGGCAACCGGTTTTGAATATGTCTCCAAAAAGCAATGCATTTATGAGTCAAGGTGTGACGATCATCTACGTCAAGTTTCATGAAAATCGGACAAACTTTTTAACCTTTGATGACTTTTAACTGTTTTTGATGAAATACAATATGGCGGAAGATCCAACATGGCGGACATTGACGTTATGGGGTGCGTTGAGTTCGGTCTCATCCAAGGATTCCAAATATACCTTAATATTGAAAATGTGCTGTACGGTAAATGCATAGATGCAATTCAACATTTGAAACGTTGGTGGCGCTAGAGCACTCCAGGTGCATTTATCAAACTTTGATAAATTAAAGATATGACTGCACCGAATCAATGTGCCAAATTTCTCAACTTTTTACTGTACGGTTCAATGGCAAATGAGCGTTTCGTTATAATAATAATAATAATAATAATAATAAATATAGCTGCAAGCAGCAATGAGGGGGCCAAGCAGTGAGATCAGCAGGCCAGATTAACCATGTAAATCAATGCCGTTGCATCAGACATATAGCCTTAAGCAGTCACAGCAAGTTCCATGCCATACAACCCAAGATTGGCTGAGTTACAAGGTCAAGTTTCACATCAAAACATAACTGATTTTGTGGGGCTGAACCAGGGCTGAGTGTCGCCGCCCCCTCCCCCAGCCAGCCCACCGCCGCAACCGCCCCTGCCCATCCCACCCCGTCCCACCCTTGCACGCACACATTAGAATGAACTAGATGAAACTTGCTGTCATCAGTTTCACATCAAAAATAAAAGATTGACTGAGATATGATCACACTTGCTGTGATTTAAACACAGAGGTCAAAAATTGACGTCATAGGGTGTGTGGGGTGTGAACTCGGCTTGGCTCAAGGATTCCAATGATACCTCATTTTGCCATTCGGGTCAACAGGTCAAAAGTTACGTCCGTGAACACAAGTCCAACTTTGGCCTGTTGGTGGCGCTAGAGCGCTTAAGGTGCCAGCATGAAACTTGGTGACATTAATCATGGGACTGTCCCTTATCAGTGTGCCAAATTTCACAACTTTTCACCAGACGGTTCTATGGGCTGCCATTGACTTCCATTGCAAAATAATGCACATCAGCAACTACTGGCCAAAATGCATTTTTGTCAATTACGGAGCCCCCTAGAGGTCAAATGTCACCAGATTTCTTGAGCGTCCTCCCGATGTGGTCTTAGGTACATGTACTAAGTTTGGTTTTGATACATGAAAGCGTTGCTGAGATATGAAATCACTTCCTGTTTGGCGGCTTCACAAGAAATTTTGATTGGCTGGTACAGGCCAAAGCTTCTGTCAATTGTTCCAGAACGCAATGCACTCATCAGGCATGGTCTGAAGATGGTCTCTGCCAATTTTGGTGAAGAACAGATGAAATTTGTGACCTGCAAAAACGTTTTTTTGTTTTTTTGATTTAATCCAATATGGCGGCCGAATCAATTACGATGACATCACAAGTTGGCTTGGGTCGGCCTAAGGACGTTCAACAGTAGTACCAGACACCACAAGTGGGTTTTAATTCTAAGCACAACTGCTGCTACAGGCCAAAAGGCATGTTTCTTAATTACAGCGCCCCCTAGAGGTCAAAGGTCACCAGATTTCTTGAGCGTCCCCCTGATTGGGTCCTGAGTCCATGTACTTAGTTTGGTTATGATAGATCAATGGGTTGCTGAGATATGAGCTCACTTCCTGTTTGGCGGCTTCGCCGCAAATTTCGATTGGCTGTTACGCGCGAACGGTTTTAGTTCCAAAGATAAAATGCAATGCATTAATGAGGGATGGTCTGTAGATGATATCTGTGAAGTTTGGTGTCGATCGGACAAAATGTGTGACCTCTGATACGTTTTAAGTGATTTTGATGAAATCCAAAATGGCGGAAAATCTATCATGACGGAAAACGACGTCATAGGGTGCGTTGAACTCGGCTTGGTCCAAGGATTCCAACGATACCTCATTTTTGACAATCGGGCAAACGGGTCAAAAGTTACTTGCGTGAACGCACGTCCAAATTTGGCCTGTTGGTGGCGCTAGAGTGCTTGAGGTGCCATCATGAAACTTGGTGACATTAATCATGGGACTGTCCCTAATCAGTGTGCCAAATTTCACAACTTTTTACCAGACGGTTCTATGGGCTGCCATTGACTTCCATGGCGGAAGAAAGTTGCATAATAATAAGAAAAGATAGAAACACAATGGGTGCCTTCGCAGCTTGGCCCCCAATAATAAGAAATCATAGAATCACAATGGGTGCCTTCGCAGCTTCGCTACATGGCCCCCAAATATAGCTGCAAGCAGCAATGAGGGGGCCAAGCAGAGAGTTCAGCAGGCAAGATTTGCCATGTAAGTCAATGCCGTTGCATCAGACATATAGCGTTAAGCAGTCACAGCAAGTTCCATGCCATACAACCAGGGTAGGAATTTCACGCCCCTTGCGTTGGCCGTGATGCCCCTTTGAAAATCAGAGGTTTACAGGCCACGGTGGCCTTGGTGCCCCCTTCTTTCAATATTCTGCTTCGCGTCCTACTAATAGCGATTTTTATTTAGCCTGTGGCCTGTCAAAATAATCTTAGCATTCACAGCGCAAATTAATTTAGTCTTTTACGCAGTGGAGAAAGTGACAGTGCAAGAAAGAAAGTGCGTCCAAATTCACCCATTCTTCTCAGTTTAACTACTCGCGAAGTAGCCTACTCATCATCACACAGTATTACATGAAAGAGCTTTTTTCTCAGCTTTTAAACGATGTTAGCCGATAATTGCTGTGTTGAGCGGTTCATGATAAAAGTAAATAATATAATTCAATTTAATCATAAATTCTACTGAAGGTTTTGGCGTCCATGATCTCCCTACCCATTCATATCGGTGGAATACTTCACTTAACCCTTCTTTTAACACATGACAAACCATATATAAGAATAAACAGCAGACCTTACCGAACACAAAGGTGTAAACAGTCCCCTGTACAGTTAGCTGTTCCAGAGTAATCCAGTTTCGAATTTGCAGTAAATTTCGACATGCATGGATGTCTCCAAATTTGGGCTTTAAGTTTTACAATGTGTTTAAATTGTTCCACATGATTTCATAATGGGCCAAATACAAAATAAATGTTACAAATATCGCCTAGATATTGGTAAATCAGAGGACAGCTGACTAACAGTTTGTGAAAGTAGCCTTAATGATCACAAAATGCTAAGCATGCATCTAGGCTATTTGAGTTTCTTAAAGCTGAGCTGTGCTTAAATTGTTCAATACATGATTTCATAGCAGGCCAAATATAAAATAACTGTTATATGTAGCCTAGATATCTGTAATTATTAGATGATCAGAAGATTTACAGTTCTATGTAATATGTCATTTTTCATGTTTTTGTCATGTTTCATACAGTGATGCAGGTCTACTGCAGTGAATAGGCTAAATACAACTTTGATCATTTTTATATGCTATAGTTAACTTTGGCCTTGGTGCCCTGACATGTGGCCTTTGTGCCCCCCACCAAATATGCCCAACTGAAGGCCAAGTGGCCTTGCCCCCAGAATGGTGAAATTCCAAGCCTGCATACAACCCAAGATTGGCTGAGTTACAAGGTCAAGTTTCACATCAAAACATAACTGATTTTGTGGGGCTGAAGCAGGGCTGAGTGTCGCCGCCCCTCCCCAGCCAGCCCACCGCCAAGAACTGCCCTGCCCATCCCACCCGTCCCACCCTTGCACGCACACATTAGAATGAACTACAGTAGATGGAACTTGCTGTCATCAGTTTCACATCAAAAAAAAAAAAAAAAGATTGACTGAGATATGATCACACTTGCTGTGATTTAAACACAGAGGTCAAAAATTGACGTCATGGGGAGTGTTGAACTCGGCTTGGCCCAAGGATTCCAATGATACCTCATTTTGACATTCAGGTCAACGGGTCAAAAGTTAAGTCTGTGAACACACGTCCAACTTTGGCCTGTTGGTGGCGCTACAGCGTTTGAGGTGCCGGCATGAAACTTGGTGAAATTAATTATTGGGCTGTCCCCAATCAGTGTGCAAAATTGTATAACTTTTTACCAGACGGTTCTATGGGCTGCCATTGACTTCCATTGCAGAATAATGCACATTAGCAACTACTGGCCAAAATGCATTTTTGTCAATTACAGAGCCCCCTAGAGGTCAAAGGTCACCAGATTTCTTGAGTGTCCTCCCGATGGGCTCAAAGGTGCATGTACTATGTTTGGTTTTGATACATGAAAGCGTTGCTGAGATATGAGCTCATTTCCTGTTTGGCGGCTTCACAGCAAATTTCTATTGCCCGTTACGGGCCAATGCTTCTGTCAATAATTCCAGAAAATTAGGCAGTGATAAGGCATGGTCTGAGGATGGTCTGTGCCAATTTTGGTGAAAATCAGATGAAATTTGTGAACTGTGAAAACTTGTTCGTGTTTTTGATTAAATCCAATATGGCGGCCGAATCAATTACGATGACATCACAAGTTGGCCTGGGTCGGCCTAAGGACCATCAACAGTAGTACCAGACACCACTAGTGCGTTTTAATTCTAAGCACAACTGATGCTACAGGCCAAAAGGCGTGTTTCTTAATTACAGCGCCCCCTAGTGGTCAAAGGTCACCAGATTTCTTGAGCGTCCCTCTGATTGGGTCCTGAGTCCATGGACTAAGTTTGGTTATGATAGATGAATGGGTTGCTGAGATATGAGCTCACTTCCTGTTTGGCGGCTTCGCCGCATATTTCGTTTGGCTGTTACGGGCAAACAGTTTTAGTTCCGAAGATGAAAATCGATAACTTTTGTGCGGCTTGGTCTGAAGGTGTTATGTGCTAAGTTTCGTGAAAATCGGACAAACTATGTGAGGCGTGAAATTTTTTAAAGGTTTTTGACAAATTCCAAAATGGCGGAAAATCCATCATGGCGGAAATTGACGTCATAGGGTGCGTTGAACTCGGCTTGGTCCAAGGATTCCAAAGGTACCTCATTTTTTGGCAATTGGGCATACGAGTCAAAAGTTACGTGCGTGAACGCACGTCCAACTTTTTCAACCTGTTGGTGGCGCTAGAGCGCTGGAGGTGCCGGCATGAAACTTGGTGCCATTAATTATTGGCCTGTCCCCAATCAGTGTGCCAAATTTCACAACTTTTCACCAGTCGGTTCTATAGGCTGCCATAGACTTCAATGGCGGAAGCGTAATAATAATAGGGAAGAAAAGATAGAATCACTAAGGGTTGCCCTGCAGCTTTGCTGCTTGGCCCCCAATAAGAAAAGATAGAAACACAATGGGTGCCTTCGCAGCTTCGCTGCTTGGCCCCCAAATATAGCTGCAAGCAGCAATGAGGGGGCCAAGCAGAGAGATCAGCAGGCCAGATTTGCCATGTAAGTCAATGCTGTTGCATCAGACATATAGCCTTAAGCAGTCACAGCAAGTTCCATGCCATACAACCCAAGATTGGCTGAGTTACAAGGTCAAGTTTCACATCAAAACATAACTGATTTTGTGGGGCTGAACCAGGGCTGAGTGTCGCCGCCCCCTCCCCCAGCCAGCCCAGCCCCAAGAACCGCCCCTGCCCATCCCCCCCGCCCCACCCTTGCACGCACGCATTAGAATTAACTGGATGGAACTCGCTGTCATCAGTTTCACATCAAAAATAAAAGATTGACTGAGATATGATCACACTTGCTGTGATTTAAACATAGAGGTCAACAATTGACGTCATAGGGTGTGTTGAACTCGGCTTGGCCCAAGGATTCCAATGATACCTCATTTTGCCATTCGGGTCAACAGGTCAAAAGTTACGTCCGTAAACACAAGTCCAACTTTGGCCTGTTGGTGGCGCTAGAGCGCTTGAGGTGCCGGCATGAAACTTGGTGAAATGAATTATTGGACTGTCCCCAATTAGTGTGCAAAATTGTATAACTTTTTACCAGACGGTTCTATGGGCTGCCATTGACTTACATTGCAAAATAATGCGCATCAGCAACTACTGGCCAAAATGCATTTTTGTCAATTACGGTGCCCCCTAGAGGTCAAATGTCACCAAATTTCTTGAGCGTCCTCCCGATGGGGTCTGAGGTACATGTACTAAATTTGGTTTTGATACATGAAAGCGTTGCTGAGATATGAAATCACTTCCTGTTTGGCGGCTTCGCCGCAAATTTCGATTGGCTGGTACAGGTCAATGCTTCTGTCAATTGTTCCAGAAAGCAATGCACTCATCAGGCATGGTCTGAAGATGGTCTCTACCAATTTTGGTGAAGAACAGATGAAATTTGTGACCTGCGAAAACTTGTACGTGTTTTTGATTAAATCCAATATGGCGGCCGAATCAATTACGATGACATCACAAGTTGGCTTGGGTCGGCCTAAGGACCTCCAACAGTATTAAAAGACACCACTAGTGCATTAGTGCAATTCTAAACACAACTGCAGCTACAGGCCAAAAGGCATGTTTCTTAATTACAGCGCCCCCTAGAGGTCAAAGGTCACCAGATTTCTTGAGCGTCCCCCTGATTGGGTCCTGAGTACATGTACTAAGTTTGGTTATGACAGATGAATGGGTTGCTGAGATATGAGCTCACTTCCTGTTTGGCGGCTTCGCCGCAAACTTCGATTGGCTGTTACGCGCGAACGGTTTTAGTTCCGAAGACAAAAAGCAATGCATTAATGAGGCATGGTCTGAAGATCATGTGTGTCAAGTTTGGTGACGATCGGACAAAATTTGTGACCTGTGAAAAATTAGTTTCACTTTCACTAAAATCCAATATGGCGGAAAATCCATCATGGCGGAAAATGACGTCATAGAGTGCGTTGAACTCGGCTTGGTCCAAGGATTCCAACGGTATCTCATTTTTCAAAATCGGATCAACAGGTTAAAAGTTACGTGTGTGAACGCACGTCCAACTTTGGCCTGTTGGTGGCGCTAGAGACACTGAGACATTGACATTCTGTAGAAAATATTACAGATTCACGCCCCCCAGGTATTGATTCGAATGGCATTATACATGTGGATGGGTCTGAGAATGTTTTCTGCAGGGTAACATACAATACTACTACCATAGATCAAGCTGTGTCATGCAATAGCATGACTTATGCTTATAGTTCTATTCCAACGTTGATTTCTACCCAACGTATAGTAAAAAGAAAAGACAAATTTAAAACTAGAAACCTAACAAATATTCTTTCCATACCTCAGCATATTCCTCAAAAGCCAGAGGCATTTTCAGCTAACATGGGTTTACTAAATATAGGTGCACTTACTACCAAAACCTTTGCAATCAATGATTTTATTAGTGAAAAAAAATTGGATTTTCTGTTTCTTGTTGAAACCTGGCTGACTTCAGACAGCGAAGCTGTTCTTGTTGAGACTTGTCCCCCAAATTATAATTTCTTCCACTCAATTAGACAAGGCAAACGAGGTGGTGGAATTGCCTCCATTCTCTCAAACAAATATAGTTGCACACGAGTCAACTTTGGCGTATATTTTTGAGTATATTGCCCTCACTCTGAAGGCTGACCCAGTTGTACTTCTATTAACCTTATACCGCCCTCCTAAACTATGGACTGGCTTTCTCGACCAGTTTTCTGAACTTATGTCGCTCATCATCACTAGCTATGATCGGATAATTGTAAATGGCGACTTCAATATTCATGTCAATAAGACAACTGATGCTAAAGCCAGTAAGTTCCTTAATGTGTTGGACAGTTTAGAGCTAAAGCAGCATGTTACAGGACCCACCCACAACCTTGGCAACACCCTCGATCTAGTCATTTCCAGAGGGATAGAAGTCACAGACTTATCAGTAAATGATATAAATATGTCTGATCATCATTGTGTATCTTTTAATATTGTACTACATACTCCAAAAATTCATCGAAATTGCAATCAAATCGTGACTCTTGGACATTAGAGCAGAACAGCAGTTCATAGCTCTTATAGACTCCATAAATTTAGATATTTTACATCATCCCATTGATCAAATGGTAGAGGCTCTTAATCGTGAATTAGGCGCTCTGCTTGACAGAGTGGCACCCTTAAAGACTAAAAAAAGGCCCTGTAGCAAACTGACACCTTGGATGAACGAAAATATCCATGATCTAAAAAGATCATGTAGGAAAGCTGAGAGAACATGGAGAAAAACTAAGTTACAGGTTCACCGTGCCATTCTAAAAGAAAAAATTGCAAATTATAATAGAGCTATTCGGAATGAGAGGAGGAACCACTTCTCTAAGGTAATTGCTGAAAACAGTAGAAACTCTAGGGTGTTGTTCTCTACCATTGATAGGCTATTGCATCAAACACCTTTTGACACACTCAGTCAGGCATCCTCTCTAAGATGCGAAGAATTTGCAGACTTCTTCAAAAACAAAGTCATTTCTATAAGGGAGGCTATTGGTAACACAAGTAATATGTTTGATAGTACACCCAAAAACAGCCCCCCAAAATTAAGGTCCTTTAGCACTATTACTCAATCTGAGCTTGGTAAAATTATAACTCAAACCGGCTCTTCAACATGTGTTTTAGATCCAATCCCTACTACATTCCTCAAAAAAGTATATGAAGGCTTAGCTCCCTTTTTCTCAAGGTAATAAATACCTCATTAGAAACAGGTATATTTCCAACTGCTTTTAAAACCGCTGTTGTGAAACCTTTACTTAAAAAGTCAAAACTTGACCATACCAATCTGAGCAACTACAGGCCTATATCAAATCTATCGTTTTTGAGCAAAGTACTTGAAAAAGTTGTTTGCAATCAGTTAAATACCTTCCTCAACGAAAACAGTATCCTTGAAAAATTCCAATCAGGTTTTAGATCAAATCACAGCACAGAAAGCGGCTCTAGTAAAGATAGTCAATGATCTCAGACTAGCTACCGACTCAAACAAAGTCTCAATCCTTATTCTTCTGGATTTGAGTGCGGCATTTGACACCATTGATCATAGCATCCTAATTCACCGCCTTGCAAAGTGGGTGGGTCTCTCTGATAATGCTCTAAACTGGTTTCAAACCTACATTACTGGCAGAGATTTTTTATATCAGTCTAGGAGATCATGTATCTGAAAAACATGACTTGCCTTTTGGTGTGGCCCAGGGGAGCTGCCTTGGTCCCCTGCTATTTTCTCTATATATGCTCCCATTGGGAAACGTCATAAGTCAGCATAATGTAAACTTCCACAGCTCATAGATGATACCCAATTGTATCTTTCTGTGGAGCCAACTAACCCAGATGGCCTTTGCTCCCTCACTGCATGCCTAACCTCCATTAATCAGTGGATGAGCAAAACTTTTTGAAACTAAATGATGACAAAACAGAGGTACTTCTGGTTGGACCAAAACTAAAGCGAGATATTATTCTTAGTAATCTGGGGAACTTGGCACACCAGGTCAAACCAAAAAGTAACAAGCCTCGGTGTCATCTTAGATGCAGAGTTAAGTTTTAAGCCCCATATCAGTAAAGTTACTCAGACAGCCTATTTCCACTTGAGAAACATTGCCAAAGTGCGGCCCTTTTTAACTCAACAAGATGCAGAAAAGCTAATTCAGCCTTTATCACTAGCAGGTTAGACTACTGCAATGCACTTTTCACTGGTCTTCCCAAAAACATCTAAAGAAATTGGCACTCATACAGAACTCTGCGGCTAGACTTTTAACTAAGACTAAGAAGAGAACACATCACCCTGTGTTGGCTGAACTGCACTGGCTCCTATTTCCTATAGAATTGATTTTAAGGTTATGTTAATTACTTACAAAGCTCTGAATGGCATAGCACCTTCATATATCTCTGAGCTTTTAATATCTTATCAACCACAAAGGAAACTTAGATCATCCAATTCTAATCTTTTAATCGTACCCAAAGCGCTCCACAAACAAAGTGGAGAAGCTGCGTTTATCCATTATGCCCCAAACTATGGAACACCCTGCCTCTGTACATCAAGCAGGCGAGTTCAGTAAATATTTTTAAAAAGATCTGAAAACATACCTGTACAGGAAAGCTTTTAGTTAACTCATCTTATCCTGTAGACTACATTTTCAGATTATTCTACATCTGCTACTATTGGGAAGCCAGCCAGAAGCGGATGGGCTCCCCCTATTAAGTCAGGTTCTGCTCAAGGTTTCTTCCTGGAATATGGGAGTTTTTCCTTGCCACAGTTGCCATATGGCTTGCTTGTGGGGGTAAGAGGGTTAAGGCTGCCAGTCTTATGGCGTCATTTTCTATATTTTTGATATGTTGCTGAGTATAACATAAACAGCAAAGAAAAGTGATTGATAATGACTGACTGACTATTATTGTGTTACATGTTTCAAATGTAAAGCACTTTGAGCTGCATTCTGTGTATGAAAGGTGCTATACAAATAAAGCTTTATTATTATTATTATTATTATTATTATTACTAGAGCGCTGGAGGTGCCGGCATGAAACTTGGTGCAATTAATTATTGGCCTGTCCCCAATCAATGTGCCAAATTTCACAACTTTTTACCAGACGGTTCTATGGGCTGCCATAGACTCCCATGGCGGAAGAAAGATGTTAAAATATAGCTGCAAGCAGCAATGTGGGGGCCAAGCAGTTGAGCAGGAGTTGTCATGGCAACCCAATGTTGCTACATGATACACACACCCAATTAACCCCCCCCGTCCCACACACACACATATACACAGATAAACTTCCTCCACCACACACCCCAATGGCTCCCCACAGACACGCACACCTCTAACATCACCAAATGTATTTTGCGTCCTCAGGTTGTAGTCACGAGTCCACATATCAAGTTTGGTGTCAATACAAGAAAGTGTTGATAATTATAACGCCCCTAGTGATCAAAGGTCACTAAATATATTGTGCATCTTCAGGATGTGTTCCCGAGTCTATGTACCAAGTTTGGTGTCGATACGAGAAAGTTTTGCTAATTATAGCACCCCTAGTGGTCAAAGGTCACTAAATGTATTGTCCTTATTCAGGATGTGGTCCCGAGTCCAGGTACCAAGTTTGGTGTCGATACGAGAAAGTGTTGCAAATTATAGCACCCCTAGTGGTCAAAGGTCACTAAAATTATTGTATGTCCTCAGGATGTGCTCGAGTCAATGAGCCAAGTTTGGTTTCGATCACATTGAAAGCATTGCAGAAATATGAGCCCACTTCCTGTGATTATAGCGCCACATAGTGGTCAAAATTTACCACATTTCTTGAGCGTCCTCCTGATTGGGTCCTGAGCCCATATACCTAGTTTGGTTTTGATATGTGAAAGCATTGCTGAGATATCCCTTCACTTCCTGTTTTGTTGGTTTGTCAACTTGATTGGCTGTCCGCAGGCGACAGGGTCATATATGGCTCGAAGAGCAATACATTTATGAGTCATGGTCTGGCGATCATCTACGTCAAGTTTCATGAAAATCGGATAAACTTTGCGACCTGTGAAAACTTTTAGGTGTTTTTGATTAAATCCAATATGGCAGTCAGATCAATTACGTTGACGCCACAAATTCACATCTGTCGGACTTAGGACCTTCCACAGTATTAACAGAAACCACTGGTAGGCAGGCTAAAAACGTAATTTTGGTAATTATAGCGCCACCTATAGGTCAAAAAAAGTCATCACATTTATTGAGCCTCCTCTTTAATTGGGTCCTGAGACCCTGTACTGAGTTTGATGTTGATATCGCGAAAGCCTTGCTGAGATCACTTCACTTCCTGTTTGGCGGCTTTTGCCAAACTTGATTGGTCGTCACAGGCAACCCGGTTTTGAATATGGCTCCAAAAAGCAATGCATTTATGAGTCATGGTCTGACAATCATCTCGTCAAGTTTCATGAAAATCGGATAAACTTTGTGACCTTTGAAAACTTTTAGGTGTTTTTGATTAAATCCAATATGGCAGTCAGATCAATTGCGTTGGCGCCACAAATTCACATCTGTGGGACTTAGGACCTTCCACAGTATTAACAGAAACCACTGGTAGGTTTTAATTCCAAAAACCTTGGCATGTGTCGGCCTAAGGACCTCTCAAGGTATTAACAGATATCACTAATATGCTTTAATTCCAAACACATGACCCGTTACAGGCTAAAAGCGTAATTTTGGTAATTATAAGCCACCTATAGGTCAAAAGTCACCAAATTTATTGAGCCTCCTCCTAATTAGGTCCTGAGACCCTATACTGAGTTTGGTGTTGATCTGCGAAAGCCTTGCTGAGATCACTTCACTTCCTGTTTGGCGGCTTCGGCTGCCAAACTTGATTGGTCGTGGACGGTGACGGGTTTTGAATATGGCTCCTAAAAAGCAATGCATTTATGAGTCATGGTCTGAAGATCATCTCGTCAAGTTTTAAGTGAAAATCGGACAAACTTTGCCAACTTTGATGCCTTTTGGCTGTTTTGATTAAATCCAATATGGCAGCCTGATCAATTACGTTTACCTCATAAATTCACATCTGCGTTGAGTTCGGTCTCATCCAAGGATTCCAAATATACCTTAATGTTCAAAATGTGGTGTACCGTTCAAGCGTTATGTGCATAGATGTAATAAAAATTTGAAATGTTGGTGGCTAGAGCACTCAAAGTGCAGACTTGAAACTTTGATAAATTAAAGATATGACTGAACCGAATCAATGTGCGAATATCCCAACTTTTTACTGTATGGTTTAATGGCAAATTAGCGTTTTGTTATAATAATAAGAAGAAGAAGAAGAATACGTAGAATCACTATGGGTTGCCTCGCAGCTTCGCTGCTTGGCCCCCAATAATTATAAGAATACGTAGAATCACTATGGGTTGCCTCGCAACCAGCTGCTTGGCTAATAATAAGAATCGATAGAATCACTATGGGTTGCCTCGCAGCTTCGCTGCTTGGCCCCCAATAAGAAAAGATAGAAACACAATGGGTGCCTTCGCAGCTTCGCTGCTTGGCCCCCAATTATAGATGCTCAAAACCTTGACTAATTCTTGACATCAAATTGACATCACAACCTTATATCTTAGCCTGCTATATAAGGTGATGTTTTTTCCCGCCCTTTTACGTATGTGTCACTTGATTTTGTACAGAAATTAATATTAAGACGGGAGATTCTTTAGAAAACGCAATTGCACCCACCCCATAAGTGTATCTAAATTATCGCTATATAAAATAAATGACCTCATACAGTGACTCGAAAAGCTGTAAACAGTGTTTTTGAGACTGCGTGTAGCCAAAAGCGCATGGAGCGCCTGTGAAATTTTGATTGCAACGAGAAACTGTAACACAGCTAGTCTTCCCCACGTTTCCTCTGGAAGTCACTGATCTGAGCTAATGAGCGAATTACCTAGCCAAGCCTAGCCTATCGTCGCGGCAGAATAAAAAAAGTTTTTTAACATCTCCAGTGTAATGGTGGGCATTCTAAGTTAACCGTAGCATTAGACCTACCTATTTAGTAACCCCATGGTAATGCGAGTGATCATATATTCATATTGATCACATAATAAAATATAAACGTGACATGTAAGTCCTTCGATAAATAACCAGGATATGAACTCATAAACATGAACAGCATTTTGTCATCGTTTGTCATTCACCATCCTGAGAACAGCAGATGCTAGGCTAAAGAGCTTGAGATTGAGACAGGTGAGCACCTGGAAATGGTGTAGCCTGGCTAGCGCCACCACTTCTCAATGAGACGTGGTCTGGGAACCAAACGTTCATTTTCTCGTATTTGAAAAAAATGCCCAGATCCGTTTATTGGGTGCCACGGATGTCTATCAAATGCGTCTGTGCATAGCTCATCATCGTCTTGCTTTCCCCCCTGTTCTGTGATTGGTTCCCTATCACAGGCGTGAATCAAATCGCGCGCAAGGCAGCATGGGAACACCCAGGCTAGAAATGGTGTGCATTGTGTCAGAAAATAGCAATTTGATCAGTGATCATCAGCGCAAGCTTGGTTTGAAACTTTCTGGGGATGGGGATTTTACACGATCCTTCATCACTGGGCTAGTGTGTAACTCAGTTTCACTGCTGCAAGTAGGCCTACAAAGTTGGCTGTAAATATGCTTCGCCATATTTAACGAACCAGCTAGCTTTGTGATAACAAAATCTTACCTTTTATGTGTTTATACCACTGAAAGTTATCCACATTTCAAACGATTAAATCCACAGTTATGGAGGAATTGTTTTGGGGAAGCAGTTGCACTTTATCCCACTTTTGCTGCCCTTTTTAAAATTAAACCACTTAAATCCATAGCCTAGATGTGCATTGCATAACGTTACAACTATGTTGACATGATGGTATAGCTAAATGCCCAAGACACGTCACGTCATAAAAGTTTTAGGCTACAAACACAAAAACTTAATGACAGCTCGTTTGTGGTGTTGCCTAGTGCTGCCTAATTGAAATGGTATGGGCAAGCTTTATCTTATATTAGGTTATTATGTGTGGCACATTTATTGGGCTTTAGCCTCTTTTAATTTATTTGATAAGGAACTGATAAAAACTGAGCAGCAGAAAAGCTGTCATAGTCGATACATAAATAGTTTATTATTATAATTAGGTTATTAATACCATTACTTTACTACTATTACTGTTGTTACTGTTATTATTATTATTATTAATTTTTATTATTCGGATGAGCCAATAATGTAAATCTGAGTCTGAAATGTTGGCTACAAACAGTCTGTAACTGCACTGCTGCTATTATAAATTGTTAACTTTCGGGAACTATTTGAGGCTTCCATTAGCCGCCATTGTTGAAAAAAAAATGGAACATTAGCGTCAATGGAGTTGTCGCAACTCTACCTTTATATGGCTCTGGCGTGGCCTACAGTAAGTAGCATAGGTTAAATAACAGACCCGCCACAATGTGCGGTATGATGATTTTTTACGAGCAAGATGATTTTGGTGCCCTACGCGCACTGCATGTTCTTAAATAACAATGATCATCAGTAATATTTTTACTTTTATCTTACCACTAGGAGTAGGCTACTCCTAAATAGCAATAAAATATTTGTTAACACTTTACTTGACGGGTGAGTCATGAATGTGGAAGACAGAACGACAAAAATGTGTCAAAATAAAAGTCCAACAATTGCAAAGCAGCATTGCCGTGTTTGTTCCAAACTTCTTACCTGATCACGTCACATCTGAGTCAATGGGCTATTCCAGTGCCAATAATGCCAATTGTTTCAATAATGCCAATTGTTTCATAAAAATGTATTTGTTTTATGATGGGCCTACCTAATGATTTCTCATCTTTTGCTACTGGGAATGTCCAACCGTAGCCTGGCTAGCGCCACCACTTCTCAATGAGACGTGGTCTGGGAACCAAACGTTCATTTTCTCGTATTTGAAATTAGGGCGGTAGTTTCCAGGCTGCCTTAGCAGCGTGAATCAAACCGCGCGCAAGGCAGCATGGGAACACCCAGGCTAGTCCAACCGTTCCAGGTTACACAACGGGTCAGCTGAATGTAGGCTAGTTTACCTCCCAGTGTTAAATTCAGTGATTATGAATACTTCACAACTTGTATAGTAAAGTGACTTTCGATGTAGACTTCATAAGATATTCATGAAATATTTACAAAGGCTGGAGAGAAAAACGGCAATGCTGCTTTGCCATTGTTGGACTTTTATTTTGACAAGTTGTCACCGTTCTGTTGTCATAAAAGGTTTGGTATGAATGTTGAGTCATGTCTCATGAAACAGTCATGAATGCTTTATGTGCAGTTTATGACAGCTGCTATGAATGTGTTATGAACTCACCCAGCAAGTAAAGTGTTACCAAATATTTTAGCTAGGAGTTTCTCTTATTAAGTTATTCACAAAGCCTTTCAGACCTACTCTTAGTAAGGAAAAATGACAACTCCTAAACTAAGAGCAAAGATTCTGGAGCGGAGCGCTCTAGAATCTTTGGCTAAGAGTGAGTGAGTCTTCGTTGCTATGGATGACGTTATTACTCATGCACGAGCTTGACTGAAGTGACCACCTTGATTGGCTGATGATTGTAACGCGGGAATGATTCCAAACACCTCCCTTACGATGATGAGTGACAGGTGACAGGTCTGAGAATGCGTGCGCTACACAAGGACAGAAGATGATGAATAACTGAATAAAAAGGCCTAGCCTAAGAGTAAGGCAAAACAAATAGCCTAGTAGCCTAATGAAACATACAGATTGATGTAGTATCTTTGTAACATTATTAAATTAATCTATTATGCCTATGCCTACGTTTGCAAAAGAGAACATTTTAATTTGATTCACAATAATGTTACATTTAATTTGCATGTTGACAATGAGTAGCCTAGTTTTGGTTGTTGTTGGTGGTGTTATTGCATGTTAGTTATGCCTACAATGCAAAATTGCTTCCTCACGATTGGAAGCTCCTGTAGCCGCATAGGATTTCAAAACATGGCGAAATGCCACAAAAAACGGTTTGTGAATAGGTCTGTGAGTTAGGAGTCCTATCGACTTCTTTTAAGCTGTCACAGAGTTAGGAAGGTGTGATTTGTTGGGTGCAGGGCCGGATTAACTGGGCACAAATGTCTGATGCCCCCCCCCTGCCCCCCAGCCAACGTGAATCGGGCGGCCAGTTAATAGGCCTATATCGTGAAGATTTTTCTTGCCATCTAAGGCACGAGCGCATCTGTGAGGCCAAGCCTCACCAAGTAACCCGTTTGTTTACAACTAACATTACATTTAATTAAACTGCTTATAGGCTATGCCGAAGTAGTTTTCCACATTTTGAATATTAGTGTCGGGTGAATTAGGAAATGTTCTCAAAGTAGCCTTATGGCTGAAAGCTGTTTGGGATCCCCCCCGGTCAAGCAATATAACCATACAAATGCGCGGCCTGCACTCATTGTTTCAAAAGAAGTAATTTCCGCTTTGTTGGAACTGAAGAGCTGTGGACGGCACGGCATGCCCAATGAAAATAAATGAACACAACACAACATAGACCCCGCTTCTCTCGCGTCAGTCACTGAAATGAACACAACACAGAACCCGCTTCTCTCGCAGCAGTCACTGACAGTAGCCTAGAATAAATGCATGGGGAAAATCACTTCCCCATGACAAAGACATCGTATTATGTAAACTTCCCACGACTTCAATATTTGACAAAATATCATGAATGGTACTTCAAGTATGTGTTATTTTAGATAGGGCACCGTTCGGATAGACCACCGGAGGAAAATAGGGGAGGTTCATTTTATTCTTTGTTGCGGGGAGGGTCACCCAACTTTTTTTAGTGTGTGTGTGGGGGTCACCCAAATTTTGTAATCATGAAAACAGCAACATTTCAAAGTGGCCTAGGTGCATATTGTAGCTTTCAGTCTCAGTCTTCACACTTTGGGCACCCCTCTCTGCACACCACGTTTACCCCTCATTTCCTTCTTTCTTGCAGAGTAGCAAGATAAAGGCCTCGTGCTGCGGCTGTCGTAGAGACTCAATGGAGACTGAGGGACATAGGCACTAGCAAAAGTTCTAGAGGGAATGTGATTTCTGGCGCCATATTACGTTCTCTTTCGTTCCATAGCTGTCAACATTGAACATTGAAAATAAGGGTGATGCCCCGGGTTTCTAACCCAAAATACGGGAAAATGTCAACATCGTCCCCATTAACGTCGGAAGGGTTGTAGCAACAAAGTAGCCTACTTTATTCACGCCTAACAGCCTATATTACAGTACTTTGGTCAACTTTACACTAAAAAGGCTACATTTACCTTTGGCTTACTTTTAGTATACCGTCTAATGTTAAAGGAGAATTCCGGTGTGATGTTGACCTAAAGTGTATTGAAACATGATACCGAGTGTGAACGTATGTCTCATAGCCCATCTCGGCTTGTCCCCTGCACTCCAAAATAATTCAGTGGAAATGCATGGATTCCAGTTGCTGCTACTGGAAGAAACTGGAATCCATGCATTTCCACTGAATTATTTTTGGAATCTGATCCCTTATCATACCTGTTCATTCTTACTCTTTGCTCGACTTATCGTGACTAAATTCAAGATGGCTGCAAACGTTAAACTTCGTGAAGATACTGTCTGTATAAATCGTCTTGTAAGTAAACTACCAGTGCTTTTTCAAAGTTCTCAATGTCTCGTTTTAAATGTCAGGGCCCTCGGAAGTCTACCAATGAAGTGTGGAGATACATTGAGCCTCGTAAATGGGTGTAAAACAGTGATTTATTTGCATGGCTAGCCCGATGCCGAAGCACCACTACTGAAAAAGCTGTTGGTAGCATCGGCTAACTAGCGCCAGATTTTGGAGTGCAGGGGACAAGTCGAGATGGGCTATGAGACATACGTTCACACTCAGTATCATGTTTCAATACACTTTAGGTCAATATCACACCGGAATTCTCCTTTAAACAGTGTGCATGCTTAACATTAGTAAAGCATACTTGTGCTTCATTCATCCACATCCAGCTCCTAACGTTTTGACAAGCATATCTACCAATTGACTTTGTTCCTGCCCAATCTCTAGCTTTGCTGTCTCCATCCTTTCTGTTTATGTTTGCAAAAATATATAGTATTTATTGGTAAACAGCAACAAGTGCAATTTGTTAATCGCTGTCATTCTCTCTCCTGCGCAAACAAAAATATGTTACGTTCCAAGTAGCCTAGTGCATAATTCTGCTTCATATAGTTGAACAAATACATTTGCTTATTTCACAGAAAAATATAAATAGCCAGTTTAGGGTCTACAGTGCAGAGTTGGTAAGTTATGGTAGGCCAACTTGGAGTAAATATACAAACAGGGGAAATTCTTTCTCTAGTAGCTGAGTAGCCTGATGGTAGGCAGGTGCGCACGTAGACATACGGCCGAACATGCAAGCGCCAATGAATCGTGCTCTCACGACAATCACGCCGTTAAACTTTAATAGGTTAACATCACTCCAATTTCGCCTTCAAGCAAGGAAAACGATGATTTGAAGACATCTGTTTCGTTGGAAGGGCAAGGAGGTAGCAACAGGGCAACACAGAGATAGGCCCGATGGCAGGGCTAATGTTATGAGAGTATTCAAATATGGGATATTCTACAGGAATATTAAAACGGCAAGACAGCGGGGGAAAGTTAAAATACGTGATACACACGGAAAAAGTTGGCATGCATTGTTTCGGTCCCCGTGCACAGGGATTATTTGTCACATTATTAATCACATATGATTATTTGTGAAATTGTCCAAACAGGTGCAACACATTTGAAAAGGAAGGACTGGTAGCATGCAAGCTCCTGGGAAAGATTGATTTAAGAACGTTATCACGGTGTGTCTTCGTGGCGCAAAGCAGCACGGGCGGAGGGTCATGTCTTTTTTGACAATTCTGTCGGAGGGTCATTGAACAATTTCTAGCAGGCAAGAGAGTGTCATGCAACTTTTTAATGAAGTACTCAGAATCCCTCCAGTGGCCCCTTCAATAAATAATGAACAGTCCCTAGATTGCTGCTGGGCTATATGTCTTGGTTCATGTCTGTTAACAACTCAACGCGACGTCAAGCGCGCCGCGGTTGCATCCATTACAAACAAACATGCAATGTGAACGTCTGGGATTGGGGAGAGCACTAAATGCTCTACCGAATAAGCACAAAGTCAAACCTTTAAATGAAAAACACTCTTTAATAATCAAAAAAATAAACCGCTAATGAAGTAAACTTGTGACCATCAAAAATCGTTTATCGCCTGTAACAGCAAAAACTCTAACCGGAACGTTTAATTTGTCCTGCGTTTCTTCTACGTCTAACGGGATTCACTCGCAGTTAACCAAATATTTCTTCATTAGGCAGGGCAGGCATATTTCTGGCTATTACATTATTTCTAAACCAGTCTGCTAAAGTCTGTAGTGAAGTCTGTGTAGGGTTTTCCAGGCTCCATTTCTTTTTACGAGACACCCTGCTCACTTGAGACATCTGCCGGTTGTTTGGGTTGTTGCAGCGTCACTGGAAAAATACAAATTAAAGTCGCGTGATCCCGTGTGCGGACCGCGAGGGAAGCTGGCCAAATCAAAGGACTGCCCACTCTAAGTGGTTGTTTCATTATTTGTTAAGTATAAATCATGTACTTACAAACAATTGTTTTGGATAGGCTTATTTACTATTAACAAACCATTTATAACTGTGTGAACAAATGCTTTACTGATAATAAATTATGTATGAACAATAAATTACTGATGATGAACAAACCATTAACTAATAAGTAACAAAGGCTTAATAAATGATGAATTGTGTGTAGTTATTATAAAGTGTTACCAGAGTGGTGAAAACTGCCCAATGCATCACCAGTTCCTCACTCCCCTCCATCGAGGCCATCCAGACCAAGCGATTCTTGCGTAAGGCGCGCAGCATCATCAAAGACTGTTCTCTCCCCAACCACAGACTGTTCACCCCTACTCCCCTCCGGGAGGCATTACAGGTCTCTCCACACCCGAACCAGCAGGTTCAGAGGAAGCTTCTTTCCTGCGGCTGTCACCAAACTCTACTACTAAACTCTAGCTCTGCATCCCGGACACATCCAACGAACTAAGCACCCATCACCCCCCGCCCCGCCCCCGCCTGATGCCTTCTTGCCTGTGCCTGTTGAGGTGTCCATGACCATGGCAACCTTGACAGGGACAAGGAGGCGGACATCCCCCTGCCACTATATTGCACATATCTGTACATGTTGTTCATACATTGTTCTAATTACATAGTCATTTTGCTCTTATAAGGTTACTGTTAATACACTGCACATACTTATATTTAATTTATACTACTCTAAACCACCTTCTGAAAACAACTGTATACTACTGTCTACACTGCACTATATATTTTGTCCTGTCTATGCACCACCTATATCGCATTGCACTTTTTCTGCTTTTTTGCACTTCTGGTTAGACACAAACTGCATTTCGTTGTTCATAATACCATGCACCTTAATAAGGTTCCCAAGGCCTTTAGGAATAAAAACAGTGCCACAATATCAGAGCCCATCCACCATAATTTTCATTACGCATGGGCTTCTTTTCAGAGGTCAATCATCTATGTACACCAAATGTGACCCTGCAAGGCGAAACCAGTCGTTTTGGTAAAATGTACAAAATTAAGTTATTGTACTCACTCGAACGGCCATAAACTAAGCTTTCCAACGATATGTATATCGAGGGTATTGCATAAAGTATCGCTAAGATAACCGCATCCAAAGTTGGCATGGTTCTCCTGTCACGATACGCCAGAAGAGGAGAAAATCACCTTTTTTCAGTCAATTGTCACGTGCGATAGTGTGAGGGCACAGCTATGATTAGCCTTACGGTAGCGTGACTGAAGCTGATGACTGACTATGCAGTTTCAACCATAGTTTCAACCCTGCAATGAGTCTTTTTCTGCCCCCTAGTTAATACCTGGGATCGGTCATAAGGTGTCACTGTAGAATATAATTAATGTATTTCGGGGAAAGTAAGGGGAGAGGAAGTTCTGTGTACACAGATTGTGTATAGCCTAGCCTACTTTTAAAATGTGCTAGCCTACTTCAATGGAAAACTTCTCCTGGTCCCTAAAATGACGCCAGGATATTTCTAAAACTTTGTGCTTTTGACCGTTCGTGCCCTGAAAGGCTTTCACATTCATACTCGGTTACATCTGCCAAGAACGATATAGAACTGACACATTTACATTGAGTAACGAGTAATGAGTAGCCTAACGCAGTGGTTTTCAAAGTGGGGGCCCGGGGCCCCCTTGGGGGCCGCGAGGGGGTGCCAGGGGGGCCTCAGCAAGTTAGAAGGAAAAATAAAAGAAACAAATAAATACATTTGAAAAATGTAAAATATACCTTTTACTATGAGGGTTGTTATACAATGCCATTAGAATAATTTGTCGCATATCTGAACATTATATTTTCCATGATAATGACTGGGAATAATAGTGAAGTGATAGCTCTCATATAGCATAAAGCCCCAAATGCAATTTTTACACACTGTGTGCTCCATCGCGAAGCGCTTGTGGCTAAAATAATTATTAGGATTAGCTTAATGTATTTTTACATTTGCCGTAGTTTTGTCGATGGGTTTAATAACACATCAAGGGGGTCCTTGGCCAGAACCTAGTGGTATTTGGGGGGCCTTGTCGTGGAAAAGTTTGGGAACCCCTAGCCTAATGAGTAAATTAGCTCCACCGTACCCTACCGTAAAATCTTATAGCGGCGTGGACAACGGAATGACTGCTAATGTGTTGAATCTTCACCTAAATAAAGTAAGGGTTTAACAGTCAAAACACAAGTTTATCCGTGAAATTATGCGAAAAGGTGAAATTCAACATTTTAACCTGTACGTTTGTTTATCGTGAATTTTCTCAAAATAGCACCGTGCACAAAACGACTGGTTTCGCCTTGCAGTCACAAATGATGATACCTTCTCTGATGATACCCTCTCCAACAGTGGTTCTCCTTTTGCCTATATTACCATCCTCCATACTGAGTATGGGGGCAAGATAACCATGGATCTTTGTCCAAGCATGTTTGTCACATTTCCAGTTGATAAGAACCTTTTAATTGTCTTAACTGTAAATATGGACATTTTCAATGAAGCACCTAGTTTTTATAGCCATTCCCTGACTTACAACTTTGTTTTTAGTGTATCCTCTCGTCTTTCTGGTGTTGAAAAAATGCCTCTGTGTCACTTTATTATAGTCACTTTATTATACATTAGAAAAAAAGAAAGAGAAGAAAAGAAGTTGAAATTAGATATAAAAATACTTCTGTTACATTTTGTGTATAAGATTTTCTAGGGGTGGCCATAATTGTGGGCAATGTTTTTTTGAAATACAATGAAAATCTTGCTTCCCTACAAAGTTGGAATTTTTTTCCTCATTATTACAATAAATCGGCAAAAGATTTGTTTTTATACTTGTTAGTATGTATGTGTATATAGATATAATCTTTTATAATGATGGCTATCTGGCAGAAGCTAGAATAGGTGACAATTTTCTTAAAACTTACTGCACCAAACCCTCTAATAAAGATTATTTTTTAGATAATTCTTCAGCAAAATTGAAATTAGTAAATGGTTGTGAATATGAACATTATTATAATGAGGCTATACTGGACCAAGATCCTACATTAACTAAAATAAATTAGTTCTTCTTCGTCATGACTCATGTAGTACACATGCCTCACACAATATTTGATTTGACCCAAGATAATAACGTTTATTTAAGTTCCATTGATAGAAAAACAAAAAAATACACAAGTATCACACATTTCCACACAACTAATGAATTACCAGTACATTTTACACTTTTAAGTAAATATCCAAATCATATATTGTTATACATTTTTTGTTATATATTCTTTGCCCCAAGGGAGTTTGACAAAAAAATAATGCAGGGAAAATAATTCATAAATCATTTGGTCTTAATGGTGTCATGAAGACCTCACAGAAAAACGCTGTTTGGGAATGAGAATTATGATCCACGGCGTAGCTCCTACTCAACACCAAGAGGGATAGTGAAGGATAAGTAGTCTGACACTTCTCCCCACTGTGCTCTCATGTGCTGAAAAATTGTAATCCAAGTTGTCAGTACTGCCACCCACAAAAGTAAGCCCAGTGCCGATCTCTTTACATCTGAAAGAAGGCATATAGCAAAAGTGTAAACATCAACGATCATTTGGGTTCACTGAAATGCTTTGACTACCACCCAGGGCGATGTTTTCTGAAACCCTAATCGCTTATACCTGCACACTGCAAAAACTGTTTATCTAATAAAATCTAACCAAGTGTTATTATGACCGCCGCTAGCGAAGCTATCATGTTCAACATCCAACATAGCTAATATTTTATTACAACTTTGCCACGATATGGCAGTTTAAGTCCGCTTGATACTGTAATGCGTAAGCCATTGGTTTCCAAAGGAGATTTTATTTGTGTCGCCAGCATAGCCTATTGACAATTTATGTCAATTTACCTTATAAGCCTACCTGTAGCTTAGGGAAGCTAACAGCTTTCTATTAGGATCTAGTTTGTTAGTTAGAGTTTTGTCATAACTCCCTGATGCATTTAGAATAGCCAGAGCGTGGATATCTCAATCGGAAAATTAAACAATATCGGGTGCCTATGGACTAGGCTGGGTGAACCCAGCCTAATCTGCCCGCTATTTATTTTTTGATTTCTTAAAAGATTGAGCTTGTTCTGGTGAAAGCCAGACTAGCCATGGACCTCAGTTACACAATGCAAGGGAACATGAATCAGCCTATATTTGCACAAACAATTAACGGACAACAGCTCTTCAACTTTGGCCCGTTAAAATGTGTATGAACAGTCTAGCGGCGCATTTCATCAAGGCCCATTTGGACAGGTCAGTTATTTGCACCACTGGTTAGATGTAAAACAGCATTTCGTTTCAGACTACTGTTACTTAATTTGTGCATTAACAATAACGTTTCAGACTACTGTTACTTAATTTGTGCATTGACAATAAAGTATCACATGAACTAAAGATGACTAAAATCTTATGTAGAAGAAGAAACATTCACAAAAAATCCATCCATCCAAAAATGACCTTTGTTTTTGATAGCTGTTGAAAACGGCATGGAACTGACAGAGATGTTTTTGTTAATTAATTAATTAATTAATTAATAAATAAATAAATAAATAAATAAATAAATAAACAAACAAACAAAACTTTATGCTGATACCTTTTGCTTTTCCCAAATCAGTCAATCCAGTTGCAATGGATGAACTGTGATGAACTGCCCTACTTGTGATTGTTTAGAGATTTTAAAGGTTTTATAACAATGCTACATCTTCTTTGGCTATTCTACAATCTATTCACCTTTTCAGCACCAGTAGGCTACTTTCTGTGCAGCCGCACACACACACTCAGGCATGCCAAACAAGCATACACAAAAGTTTCAAGAGTGGGGGATGGAGTAAAATATGGAGACAAATTGAAGCAGGGCTCTACACTAAAAAAAAAAAATTTTCAGGAGCACTTGTGCGCCCAAGTTAAAAAATTTAGGAGCACAGACAAAAATTTGGGAGCAATTCAGTCAGTCAGTTCTGTACTTAATTTACACATAATCTAACATTATACTGCAGCTAACAGTTAAACATGCCAGTGCACCAATTGCGAATATTAAGAATGACTGACAACATTTAGGCTACAGGAAACAGGATTTTAAAGATCAGTGCTTACTTTATTTTCAGTCTGTTCTATTTTCCTACTGTTCTAGTCTGTTCTATGTAAAATAATATAATGCATTGCCATATTTGCATTTAGTCTGTATATCAAGTATCCTGCCAAATGTAGGCTAATTTATTTATTTGTGAATCCATCTATAGCTAATCCAAATATGCCCATGGTGACCTATCTGACTGCATACTGCCTAATAGACTACTACTACTAAAACAGTACATTTTCTCTTCCACAAAACCCAACATAGGCTAATCAAGGATGTATGTTTTATACTTTTAGTTTTTATTTGAAATATCTGCATTGATGGGGGCAGTAGGCAAACGTTAGGCCTACTTTTCGTTTTGCACTTCAGCTTGTATTCGTGTAAACAAACATACATGCGTAGAAGCCTGGAGTTGTCAGTAGCGTTCTACCTTTGAATAAAATGGGAGTATTACGGGAGGGTACTTTTGTGCCGGTTCGTTCGCTACAGCTATATTTTGCATATTGCAGCCAATACGTCAACTGGGCTAAAAGGCATGTTGGGTTACCTTTCCTTCTCTCACTGCATTCTCAGAATCTCATCCTGTTCCTCCTATATCCAATTAATTCGGTGGATAGAAGAACTAATTTCTTCAATCTTTGCATCTTGGCTAGCTAGTCTAACTTTCCGCTTTTTCTGTGCGCTCTTGGATTTGATAGAAGCGACTACTAGCGAGTCACAACGCGAAACTGCTAACGTTGATGTGTAGGGAGGTGATGGGAGGTTTTTATGCTGCATTCGCGACGTGATTCTATGGTTTGCACCAGTAATGTTTCTCGATGTTGCGGTGTATTTTGTAGACAACATTGACATGGTTAGAAGTCATTCGCACCAGTGCGCCTAAATATTTTTTTGCACTCGCACGGCATCATTTTTACTCGCATGTGCGAGTGAAATGGGCGCACTGTAGAGCCCTGTGAAGTGTGATTTATTTTCGCGGAACGGATGTACAGGACTGAGCAGCGGTCATATTTTGTACCGCTATGCGGTACATCTAGTTAATCTTATATCAGCAGCAAAAAATCTAGTTGCCATTGTTTTCAGTATAAAGAGACTTACCTTGCGTTTTCTCGTAAAATCATTTGACTTAATTTAAGAAGAGATTCCTGAAAACAAGCAAATTTGTCTGCCAGTGCGTTAAGCAAATTTGTCTTGATAAGACTCCTTAAAATAAGTCAACATTTTTGCAACTTTTTGGATTACACACTTGAGGAGTGTTTTAATTCTATCCTATTGCAATGCTCCAGCGGCAGCAAACTTGTTGTTTACACAAGGAATCAGCTGCTTGCACTACAACGGAATGCTGGTGGTGTTCATGTTAACATCCCAGAGAAATTGTGGTGCTTTCAGGGCTGTAGAGCGGGAGTTAAAGTGAGGACGAGGCGATGGGAGAAGAAGTGCAGATACAAGCCCTCTGTTCCATCAATGGTAATGGGAAACGTGAACTCACTGGCTAACAAGACTGACAAACTGGCTGCCCTGGTAAGAAACCAGAAGTTGTACCTGGGAATGTAGTCTGTTATGCTTGACGTGGCTAACTAGCTACATCCCCACTTCTAACGTTGAGCTGCCCAGCTTCAGTGTACCTCGTTTGGACAGAGACAATAAACTTTCTGTCAAAAAGAAAGGAGGTGGACTGGTTACAGTGAAGGAGACTGTAGCTGTAAGGATGTGGAGTTACTAGTGGTTAGTCTCCGCCCGTATTACATGCCGAGGGAGTTCCCGCACGCCATTGTGTTTATGTTCCGCCACGAGCCCTCCCCGACACAGCGCGTGACATCATTTACACTAGAGTTGCAAGGCTCCAAACTCAACACACTGATGCCTTTTTTGCGTTCTCTGGCGACTTCAATCACATAACACTGGATTCCACCCTCACGAATTTCTACCAGTTTGTTGACTGCCCAACTAGGAAAAACAGGACAATAGACCCCATGTATGCAAACGTGAGGGATGCATACAGCGCCACCCCCCTCCCCCCACTGGGAACGTCAGACCACAACCTCATTCATCTTCAGCCAATGTACAAGCCAAAAGTAGAGGCTACCGGTTGCTGTGGACACCTGAAGGCGTTTAGAGAGGGGGACATGGCAGAGCTGAGGCACGTACAGGGGGAACTCAAAACCAAGCTGAAAGAGGCTAAGGAGGACTACAGAAGGAAAGTGGAACAAAAGTTGCAGGAGAATAACATGAAGGAGGTATGGAATGGAATGGAATGAAGACCATCACTGGCCTTAGAGGGATGTTTCGGAGTAATTTCACTCTACGGTCCTTTGCACCATGACCCCGAGCCAAACACCCTCCCAGAACCTGTTTTCCCTTGGTCGAACCCTGGTCGAGTAGCGCTGTCAGAAACGAATGACTTTCTGCAGGCACTAATGGAACCAACTTAGTATTTCGTAAATTACCCCACTAATAATTCCCAGAATAGTACGAAACTTCTACAGTAGTATGACTATGTTCTTTACTCATAAAACGAGGCATTAAGAAGAGCAGCAGCTCTGTGGAAGTAGATCTGGACAGGGCGAACCAGTTGAACCACTTCTACAACAGATTTGACTGCCCTGCTCCAGCTCCTATGGCAGTGGCCTGTCCACCACCCCCTGCTGACTCAGACACTGCTCTTGCTTGCTTGCCTGCCCACACCTCCCCCCTCACTCCCAGTGCAACACTCACCCCCACCATCACAGGCTATCGAACCCCTCCCCCACATGGTGACCACGAACAGACCATCAGTCTCCAGCCACCCGACAAGTTTCATCACGGCAGATCAGGTCAAAGGATAGCTGATGAAACTTTTCCCTAGGAAGGCAGCTGGGCCTGACAGACTGTCCAAGGCTGCTCAAGGTCTGTGCTGCTGAACTGGGGAGCCACTGAATGACTCACTTAATGACTACAGGCCTGTCGCTCTAACATCACACGTGATGAAGACAATGGAGCACGCCATGCACTAGACCCACTACAGTTCGCATACCAAGAGAAAGTGGGCGTCCTGGATTACAGATTACCTGACCGAGCTGCCACAGTTCGTCAGACTGAAGAATTGTCTCTCTGACACTGATCAGCAGCACCAGAGGTCCACAGGGAACTGTGCTCTCTCGAGTCCTGTTCACCCTGTACACATCTGACTTCCGCTACAATACTGAGTCATGCCACATGCAGAAGTTCTCTGACGATACTACAATTGTGGGGTGTATCAGGGACGAGCAAGAGGAGGAGTACAGGAGCCTGGTGGAGGACTTTGTGCAATGGTGCAAACTCAACCACCTTCATCTCAACACTTCGAAGACCAAGGAGATGGTGGTGGATTTACACAGGTCTAAGCCCGCTCTGCTACCAGTCTCCACTGATGGGGTCAATGTGGAGGTGGTAAACACCTACAAGTATCTGGGCTTACACCTGGACAATAAACTGGACTGGTCAGCCCAAACTGAAGCACTCTACAAGAAAGGGCAGAGCAGGCTGTACTTCCTGAGGAGGCTGCGGTCCTTTAATGTCTGCAGTAAGCTCCTCAGGATGTTTTACCAGTCTGTTGTTGCCAGCATCCTCTTCTATGCTGTGGTATGCTGGGCGACTTGTCAGGCTGGTAAGGAAAGCTGGCTCTGTCGTGGGGGACGAACTGGAGTGCATCACTTCAATATCAGATAAAAAGACCCTGAACAAACTGATCAACATCTTGGACAATGAATGTCATCCACTCCACAGCACTATTACAAAGCAGAAGAGCTTGATCAGCTGGAGACTTCGCTCACCGTCATGCACAACTGACACACTGAGGAAGTAATTTGTCCCCAGGGCCATTGAACTGTTCAATACTTCACTAAAGGGAAGAGGAGAGATAGACTTCTCACTTACACTCTTGTCTAAACACTTTTGTAAGATCATTTTGACTTAATTTAACAAGAGTTTGACTTATTTTAAGGAGTCTTATCAAGACAAATTTGCAGTGGCAGCCAGAGACGTCTTAAAATAAGTCAAACTCTTATTAAATAAAGTCAGATGATTTTTGAAAACAATACCTAGAGTACATACCTGAAAACAATAACTAGATTTTTTGATCTTGATATGAGATTAAGGCGAGACACGGCAGGTGAAAACATTGTTTTTTCATGCACTGGTCAATTTCGAGATTTTGGGCTAATTTGCTACCTTAGCATGTATTCTTTCACACTACTACAACAACAAAGCCCGATTTACACATTTAGGTGTTTATTTCATTACATTTTGTCTACTCGCGCCTGTATATTTCTCCTAAATTCACCAAAAGTTAGTCTTCTAACGTTTCATGCTCTACCGCGACCGTGCTACAAAACATACCATGTGTAGTACCGTTGGAAAGCTCTGTTTTTCCTGCATGACGTTTTGCTATCCAAATATGGACACTTCCTTTGTAACCGCAACCAATCGCGAAAGTTCAAAGGCGAGTCTAGGCTGAGAACGGAATCTCTTGTCTGTGTTCCAAGGCTGTTTTCTCATACATCTCAGCCTATGTAGCACCTATGTACACCAAACTTTCCAGATATACACTTAGCAGTGCTCTGAAGATATTTACAGAGGGATTTGTTAATAAATCATTCCTGGCCTGATTTATGTGACATTTTATTCAAAAATATATGGCAAAAATCGAATCGACAGTATATTCTGATTTCCTAGGTAATGAAAGCAGATATCCTGAAATCCCTCTGTAATTTTATTTTTATCTTGTATGCAAACAAAATGAAAAAATAATTTTCCACCTGGCTTCATCATATGTTCAGATCTATCTACCGAAAATATATGCAAATGTGCGCATATTTAATTAGATAATGCCTAATTTGCATAATTAGACATTCGAATTTCAAAAACTTGTAATACATTTTTTGTTCATACTTGTGTAAGTAATCAACTGAGGAAGTTTCATGGTGATGTCTATTATTTTAAAATTTTACCCTATTCACGGAAAGTGTGCTTGCCCTGGTCCGGTCACCAACGTGAGCAGACAGTGACATACGCTATGCTGAACCTGGCTTGATCCAAGCATTCTAACAGTGCCTCAAAAGCTCAAAAAGCTTCAAAAGCTCTATTCAACTATTGCCTTACGGGGTGAATGCGGTTCGTTGGCTTTTACCTGTGGCCTGCCTTTGAATTTAGCTTCTATGACTAAAATCAATAAAATAAAATAAAACAACAGCAGTGATTGGCTGCAAAAATAAATAATGTCACGCGTCTTGCACCTCTCAAACTGGGCCATCAGGTAACCTAGAGAAAAATGTGAAATTATGAAATATGACTAAGGCATTAAAATGCTGCTTGTTTGTCAGGATACTTTTTCACTGATTTATTTTAGAAATATGAGCTATGAGTGTGAATGTTATATATTCCATCCCCCAATTCTGTTTTACTGGTTTATTTGACAAATAATCTATATGGATTTGCTCTATAAAGACCTTATGTCTGTTTGGGATTGTTTTGAGAGCCTATTGATGTATCTCAGAATAAAGGACTGTCCACAACATTAGTGATGGGGTTTTTTTTGTGTGTGAATGTATTTTACTTAACTCATTGCATGTAGCTGGATACTAATGAACGCATGTCTCTGATAGCCACAATAGGAGTCATTTTAGCAACACTGTATTTTGTGTGGCCCATAACGACCCAGTGGATCATGAAAATGTGCCAAAATTCACATTCCTTGCTTGTTGTTGGTACATTAATTGCCACTTATCTGAGATGTAAGAGTTCAGTATAGGTTTAAGGTCTGGGGCAGGGATTTGACATTCTGTGACTTCTTCATTGAGGGCTTGCTTAGCAGCACTGTCCGCTTTCTCATTTCCCCTCAGACCAACATGGCCTGGGACCCAGCAAAAAACTACACTCAAGTTCTGGTTCTTTAGACGTTCTAGTTGATCAAGCTCAGCTTTGGTTGTACTTTTTGCGTGACATTAAAGCCTACTGGAAAGATTTTTAATTGCAATTTAATTGAATGCAATTTACTTTTAATGATTAAATCAAATTAATTTATCCCTCTCACCCATAGTTTTCTATTTATTTACAAATGTACATAGGCCTACTGTAATTACATTTATACATAGTTATTCTACTGATCTTTATACTATTCATCCTGCACATAGACTTATTCTTACTACTCTTATAATGTTGTTTCTGCACTACAATGACACTGCACATAGCTGTGCACATGTTATGTACATATCTGTTATATATTTGTCATATTGAATACCCATATTTATTCTGTTTTATTATATTCTGTTAATACACTGCATATATCTATATTATTATTTCTACTATTATAATGTTACTACTACATACATTATTCTACTTATTGTATGAGATAACTGCTAATACACTGCACATATTTATATAATTCATATTACTCTAAACCACCTTCTGTAAATCAACTGTATACTACTGTCTACATTGCACTATATTTCTTGACCTGTCTCTGTATATTTCATCACCTTTCTATACTTTGCATCACATTGTATGCATACTGTAGCTACATGAATCACAGCTAAGATCCTTGGTTGCTATGAAGGCCAGTCGTTCTAAATGGATGGTTGCTATGGCCAAAGGCCAGTTATCTCTGCCGTTGTCAAGCGGGCATATCCTAACTTTATCTTATTTTAAACATCTCTATTTTACTTAGCCTACTTCCATACAGTGACTCCTATTAAGAAGTGGCCACTTCATTCGCGCTTACCGTGATTCACGCAGCAACATTATTAAATTAATCTGTCACCATATGCCTATGCCAACGTTTGCAAAGAGGAGAATCTTTTAATTTGATTCACAATGAAACGGTACATTAAATGTACATGTAAACAATGAGTAGGCTAGTTTTGGTTGTTGTTGGTGGTGTTACTGCATCCCTTAGTTATGCCTACAATGCAAAATTGTTCCCTCGTGATTGTTAGACGCATTTCAAAACATCGCGTCGTGAAATGCCACCACAAAACATTGTTTGTGAATCGGTCTTATTAGGAGTCCTCGCTTAAGCTGTCACAGACTCAGGCGCTACCAGAGAGGGTTAAAGCGGAGCGAGAGGCGCAAACGTTCGACAATTTCCGCGCTCGATTATTGCAAGGGGGAGGGGGGAAAATCCCCCTTTATGCAGACCAGAGTAAACCCTCGCTGCACTAATGTCAATGGAGACTTGTGGAATTTTACCAATAAATTGGTCATTATGTCTTTCTGGATTTGTTGAGGTTTTTTTGGAAAATTTTGTCATAATCTGTAAGTGTTTGGGATCATTTCAAGCCTAAAAGTGTCATTTTTTAGTGTTCGGATTTGTAATAAAATAACTTAATATCAGACCATGCTGCTGCCAGTTACTGTCCGGTTGTTAGCATGCTAGCTAGCCTCTTAACTAAGGTAACATTTTAAACGGAGAAGTGTAATTTCTATGAAATGACAACTAGCTGAATAACATTACTGACATTAGTTAAAGTGGATAGTTTATACTCAAGTGAATTTGCAACAGTATATTAAGTTTAAGCGAAGTCCTTACACTACTAGTCACTTGTTAGTGCATAGCTGTATTGCCATAGCTACTCCCATCCACTTGTATAGCATTTTAAGCTAGCGTTAGCTAGCTAGCTAGCTCGGTTAACATGACTAATTAAATTATTCATATCATGTCCTAAAGAATGATTCATTGGTATCATACATGATTATAGACAATAATACTGTGAACACAATTATGTTTATCTGTTCTTATTGCTTATTAAGAGAGAAAGTTTATTTAGTGACGTAAGGTGACACTCCCACTTATGCAGACCGGAACTGTCCCGTTTTGCTCCCATAGAGCAACGTAATTCGTTACTATCTTGCTAGTAATCAAGGATCTTTGGCGCTACTTTTAGGGCTAAAATGCTACCTGAATTACTCTTAGTAAAAAAAAAAAAATCGGAGTCCTAAAGTTACGAGTGACGAAGTTGCGAGTACAAGCATCTCATTTCAAATGACCATGGCATTACGCTAAGCAACATAAATCTCATAACGTTACAGCAACATCTCCTCCCTATGACCTAGCTAGCTAGCTTCTAGCCACACAAGAAATGAATGATGTTAAAATCTCCGCTTAGCATTCTAATAACAGAAGGGGCACATTTATGTGGACCACTACAACATGACTCATTATGTCTGTAACGTTAACTGTATAAAACACTTACTTTCATAAAGGAAGCACATCCAGCACATACACATGGAAACCGATATTTTAGGTAGCCTACTTGGCCACGAACTCAAAACGTGTCTCTCTCAAGCTCTGTTCTAGAATCTTTGCTCTGAAGTCTGTCCCCGTTGCTAAGCAACATCAAATAAACAAAATGACAGTCTTCCAGTATTAAATGTGTACGTGTGATTACAAATGGATGTGTGTGGTTTGCAATTAGAACAAACAAGAAATAACATTTCCAATAATTTCCCATGATAAATTACATAATATTTGCACCTTCCTTCCTTGTGAATCTCACACTAATTCCACCGCATTTAGTGAAATGTAATACAACGTTGCCACCTAGCGTTCAGAGGCTATAGGGAGGGAAAGTGAAAACCAGCGCCCCAAGTGGTTGCGTTCCTATCGAAGAGCAGCTCCAATGTTAAGTCCCATAGACCTATTTTAAAAAAAATATTGTGAAGCCAAATCAGCGATGTTATCCACCAAAAATATTTTTCAGTGTCTATACAGTAATAATATTCTAAATGTGAAAATGTCAGACCCTATTTTGCCTTATTTAAGAAAATCGAAATTGCTCCTTTTGTTTCATAAGCGAACTACAAAAGAAGTCCGCGTGACTTTACCCTTCAAGCGTTACTCACGGTAGCATGGTTTGTTTAATAGCCTGGTTAGCATTGACACTTAACACTTACAGCTAGCTCTTCATGTGAGTAGAAGCACAACACCAGTTATCCTGACATAAAGGTTATCACCACGCGGTTTACATCACGTTCTGTTATTACAAAAATATGTTAAGCCAGTTAAGCAAATTGCGTATTGATCAGTTAGAGATTAAGCGCCCAAACATGTGACGTCACATGCAGCTGTAGTTCCTTATCACCGTGTTACGACAAAAACTCAAAACAATTCAACTGATCCTAAAAATAAGGTATGACCACTTGAAGCAATAGAGGTGACCCCAGTGCCTAACATATGGAAGGCATTAAATTAAGATCCCAATGTGCACCGAGATATATTTTTTCTAAAAAAAAAATCCCATCCACTCCGCTAAACTCTAGGAACGCAACCACTAGATGGCGATGAGATTACTTTCCCTCCCTATAGGCTATTTAAGATTAACGTGGCATTTCCTGCTTATTCTTTTGTCAACACCATGCTTTTAGGAAAACAATCTTTATCATAGTTCCCTCTTCAATGAGCGATTACCAGCTCGTTTTTGTAACAGAGATAGCTGTTTATTGTCCCTAGGTTTACAGAAACACCTATTCATATTAATACGTAGCATATGGAGTGCTGCCAACCACTGTTCATTACGGCCCAGAATGCCTTGCATGTCTTTACAACAAAACAACCCAGTAAAACCCAATTTCCCTTAAACATATGAATTTGCATACTTGTAACATTTTTAATAATACTCTCCCATCATGATATTTAGCTTGCAAGCACACTTAATAATAATAACTAGAATTCACTTCCGAGGAACTGTGAAAGTGTGCTTGCTCAGTAGGGGTGTGCATTGGCACTGCCCTCACAATTCGATTCGATTACAATTCACCAGGTAACGATTCGATTCAATTCGATTCTACGATGCATTGCGATGCATCAAAATTCTACTGCACACAACAAGGCAAATTTTGAGGTCATGAGGCAATACAAGCAGTCAGATATTGAACAACAGATTTTATTGGCTGCTATGTGTGTATTATCACTCTCCTGTATCTTTGACATATAATTAAATAAAATTGAATTGTACATGGTATTGGATATGGCATAGGCTAAATAGAAATCGCTATTAGTTGGACGCAAAACAGAATATCGAAAGAAGGGGACACCAAGGCCACTGTGGCCTGTAAACCTCTGATTTTCAAAAGGGGCATCGATTACGGCCACCTCAAGGGGCAACGATGGCCATGGCTGTCGTGAAATTCCTACCCTGCACATACTGCACCCGTCTATCGCGTTCATCTCCCTCCATCTTCTTTATTCTTTAGTGTTGTTGTTATGCTAGCTAGTGTTGCCGCTTAGCATGTAGCTACAGGCTGCGCATGTCATTACAACGTTGCTCTGGAAATGCCCCCAGAAGTAATTGAAACTTCACAATTTTATTGTCCACTCAAGGCCAGAAAATAAACAGTGACATAATCGATTATGGCACGTTGCCGCATCGATGCTGAATCATGCATGCCCCGCATTGCAATGCATTGCCGAATCGATTATTGTTGACGCCACTATTGCTCAGGTGCGGTTCGCCTACGGGAGCAGATAGTGAAATATGGTGCGTTGAACTAGACTTGATCCAAGAATTCCAACGGTACATCATTTTTCAAAATCGGGTGTACAGGTCGAAGTGCATTAACGTACATCCAAAACTCCAAAACACAATTTTGCTACTTGCGGTGAGCCCTAGGTCAAAGGGCACCAAATTATATATGTCTTGCCAAATTTACTACCAAGCACCCTAGACATTTTGCCGAGAAAATTCGTTCCGGCACCAGTGTGAATGCGTTAACGTGGAAAGGGGTATCTGGGCGGGAATTTTGATGCTACATCATGTCCAGCCCACCACAGGAGATTGCAAATCTGGTTGATCAAAAGCAGCAATAGCAAAGACTGCACATTACGACAATCTTTAAATTCACAAAGTCTCCAGTCATTTAACGCCTGCTAGAGTTGACTGTAGCTCGGAATGCAATCGGTTGCCATAATAGGCTACCCTAAAATCCAGCGCTAAAACAAAGCATGAACTCATGAGCGTCTGTCCTATCTGTATATTAGTGTTGTAACGATACCAAAATTATGATTTCGATACGATACCTGCCATAAATATCTCGATGCTCGATACTGAAATGATACCACGGCGAAATCATAAAATATCTGGAAAAGATGGGGACTCAGACCTCCTCCAAGTGTATAGAGTCATTTATGTTGAATTTGGTGCACTTTTGTAGTGTGGTCAGTTGTAGTTGTAGTGCAGGTCAATTCTGGGTTCTAAACTTCTAAACTTTCTACATAATTATTTTTTATAGTCACTAAAATAGTAATTTGTTTGATTAAGTCCTTTATTGTTTGTTGGTAGGTTAGCGTTACCAGCTGGTAGGTTAGCGTTAGCAGACCGTATAGGTACCTTCTAAGCCTACGTCACTACGTTCACTGGAGGCAAAACAAACCATCACCTCAGCTGGAAAGCTACTCAAGCTAAACAAACAGTCATCTCTGGGAGGCTAAAGGTTATCATGGTATCATCTTGCTGTGCTGTCGGGTGCCAGAACCGAAAAAGTCATTGGCTAAATTTGAAATACTAAATACTATCTAATACCACCGGTCAAAAAAAAAAAAAAAAAAAAAAAAAGACAACTATGGCTAAATGCCATCAGAAGAAAGGACAGGACGGAGGCAATCATCAAGAATGCTTGTGTTTGTAGCGCGCACTTCATAACAAAATACTGATGTTACTATAGCTAGGTAAACTTGCTTTTCTAGCTAAATAAATATTTTTCTAGTGTATCTTATCATGCCTAGTTTTATCTTGTTAATTGGTAACTAACTTAGTAGCAAACGTTTGCTAATGTTAACTAGACCAAACAACTAGTAGTGGCATGCTAGCATGTTTTCACCGCCGTTGCGAAGGGGTCTATAGCTATGGTAATTAAATATGCTTGTGTGTGTGTGTGTGTATATGTATGTATGTATGTGTATATATATATATATATATATATATATATATATATATATATATATATATATATATATATATATATATATATATATATATATATATATATATATATATATATATATATATATATATATATATATATATATATATGGTTGTACAGCCTAGGCTATGGTTGCAGCTAACGTTTGTCAGCTAATTTTAGAGTTGAACACAGTTGAAGTAATGTTAGTCTCTTCACAAGCCACACGTACAGTAATAATCATGGCAAACAACATCTTATTAATTCATTCAGGGTAACGTTAGCTTCATATTATAACCATGTAACTTAACCAGGGTAGGAATTACACGGCAGCCATGACCGTCGTTGCCCCTTGCGTTGGCCGTGATGCCCCTTTGAACAACACATGACAACCATATATCAGAATAAACAGCAGACCTTACTAGGGATGTCCCGATCCAGCTTTTTGCACTTCCGAACCGATACCGATATTGTAGCTTTTAGCATCGGCCGATACCGATACCGGCCGATCCAAGCATGTATTAAAGATTAAAGATATTTACTTTATATTTTGTTGTTATACTCCTGTTGAAAAGGGTTTTACTCTTAAGAACAACTAGCCAACTTAATTAGGTTAGTTTGAATAATCCACAGTGGTTGGTAATGAGAAGCTCACCTGTTTATTCTTAACAGGGTTAAATAAACACAAAATAATAAATAGTCAATTAACCACACAAACTGAATTGGCATGAGTGCTCTGCTCTTGAACAACAAGAGTGTAAACCAAGGCTTAAAAAGCCATCAGTGCAAACAAAATTGTAAACAATCTAAAATTATATATAAAAGCAACACACACACAGAACCTGAGTAGAAAATAGTCAAATTACCCCACACACACTGAATTGGCTATAGAGCTGCACAGTCCCGCCCACAGCCAAAATGCGGTTAGGTGCCGGATGTAAGATTCCCATTCATTTGTCCCATTGACGTTTCGAAAAATCCGTATCTAAAGAGTTTTACAGCATGTCTTAGGCTAACCAGCTACGGCATAACTCATAAGCATACAACAGATCATTTCGAGTGAAAAAAGCGAAGAGAAAATCCAAAAAGTCAAAGGTACAAGACTGTGTACATATTTTCATTTCCGAGCGAAGGAACTACTCATCCCATAAACCACTGCGCCTCACTGAATAATATAGGCAAAATCGGCGCGATTTATTTTGCCATTTAAATCATTTCCAACCGGCGAAAGCACACAAACCCTTTCCTCCAAACAGTGATTTTTATATAGTGAATGTGCAGTTAATAGCAGTTATTTCAGGAGTAATCGTGTAAATAATAGTGTTTTGATATTGAATTTTATATTTATCATCGTGTATTTTATATTGTGTGTGTGTGAAAGCGGTTAACGTTAACAGCAGTAATAACATTACCTGACTCATCCTATGCTGTCATCACTGCTCAGTCGGGCTGATGCATGGACTGGTGCATGGTCTGCTCTTGGACCACCATATTCAGTTTATTAATTTGCATTTGAATTATTACACAAAATGTTCATTAAATGCACAAAGAAGTATTCCTAGGTTAATGATTGATATGAATCATACAGTATGAAGGCTACAGTAGCCTAGCTATTGTTAACTAGCACTGCTAGCAGCATTAACGTTACCAACCTCCCTGCTTAACTCGCCACAACTTTGTAGGTCTTGTCCCTCATGCTGGCCCTTACAAAACCCACAAACTGACTCTCGGACACATAACAGTCAATAATGTGACCCGATTTAAAGTGGCTTTCACCCCTTTGGACACTCACTAAAACATAATATATTTCATACCTGTGTTGCAGCATGTAGGCTAATGTTAGCTGCATTATGTAATGACATACAATGTCGGAAATGCTAAAGGTTAGCCTGTCGGCAACCTGAAAAGTTTGAGTGTTTAAACTAACATTTACAGTGGTCTATTTGATAGTGTATTGGCCCTGACTAAGTCCGTGTGATGTATAAACCCCAATCCTTGTTGATACAAGTACCAATATTTGTCAAGAAAGTTTTTAATCACATTAAGATTTTCGCCATAGGCAGTAAAAAACTCTGCCATCTTTGTCAATATTTTTCGCAGAGAAAGTTTCAAACTATGACCATAACGGCCTTTCCACCAATCAGAGGCATCACTGTGGGATTGTTCAGGATTGTGGGTAATGAAGTACTTATCCAAGAGATCGCGAATAAAAGGCATTTCTCTCAAAACAAGGTTAGTGCCCCATGAACTCTTGGTGTCTATAGGAGCATATACAATCGCTTAGTACAGCCGTAGCTGGTTTTAAGTCTACCACGTGCAGTTCAGTTTTTATGGCTTATACCGCAATTGTCAATGGAGAAATTGCATTGAATTTTTACATCCGGCATCGGCTGTGGGCGGGACTGTGCAGCTCTATAACAACCCAAATAACGGTCAGCCTTCTACAGTATTGCTATCTCCTCCACACTTTACTGCTCCATCTCCATACGCCCTTCAATTTCTACTGTTTGCCCTGGCTGCAGTCTGAGCATGATGGAGAGATTCTTCTTCTATTCACAAAGGTGATCATTTCAACATGCTCAGGTGTCAGCCTGCTCCTGTGCTCATCAATGATAAGTGAGACTGCGCTAAAAAGCCTCTTGTTGCGTTTTAAAAGCGAAACTGATGCCACAACTGGTCTGGGTTTGCTGAAGTAACCTAGGCTACAGGCTGCATTTATTAGGCTACAGAAAATCAAGCAACATAGCACGTAGGCCTATCTACACTATTTAGAGGAGCTTAAGTTTACGCGACAACAGCCGTCACTAATTCACATCGATAAAGTAGGGCTGCGCCCGATGAACAGACTAAGCGGTAAAAGAGTTATGATAAGCCTACTGGAAGCTTCTACCCTTTTGGATGTGTAGAGTTGTAGGCCTAGGTGCACTTAGTTGTTAGCGATTGACCAGGTTGCTTTTTGAAATGAAATGCGTTTGTTAGGCTAGCCGATTGTAAAAATAGGGAAATTAAAGTGCGTGCTGTGCCTATACATTACACAAACAATCTTAAATCGCGGAGATAACATTCGTTAGACAGGCTAAGCTGTCAGCAGCAACATGCATAAGAGCCTTAATAGTAAGAGAGGGTCTCATGGACACTCGTGGTCGCTGATTAACATTAGGCTATATTAATTCAACTGTGACATGAAATGTTTGCTCGATAACTTTAAATTCTTAGTGGGACATGCACAGACAAGTGGGATGCTGGACAGGTCCCTAGGTGTGCTGAAAAACGCGGACCGGATTTGGGGGAAAAGCTGAAAAAAACTGGAATGGATTACATACATCGGTGCGCTGAACCGGAATTTTGAAAACAAACTGGATCGGGAGTCCAGATCGGGATTTTCCCGCGCAGGCCGATCCCACATTTTTTGCTAATATCGGCGGCCGATCCGATCCAAATATCGGATCGGGACATTCCTAGATCTTACCGAACACAAAGGTGTAAAGCAGTTCTACTTTACTGTTACAAATATCGCCTAGATATCGGCAAATATTAAAATCAGAGGATATACAGCTGACTAAGAGTTTGTGAAAGTAGCCTTAAAGATCACAAAATACTAAGCATGCATCTACGCTATTTGAGTTTCTTAAAGCTGAGCCGTGCTTAAATTGTTCAAAACATGATTTCAGAACAGGCCAAATATAAAATAAATGTTAAATATAGCCTAGATATCTAAATATTATATTATCAGTTGATTTACAGTTCTATGTCATATGTCATGTTTCATGTTTTTGTAATGTTTCATACAGTGATGCAGGTCTACTGCTGTGAATAGGCTAAATACAACTTTGATCATTTTTATAGCCTACTACTGTATAGTTAACTGAAATTCCAAGCCTGAACTTAACGTTACTGGGCGTTTTTGGTTGTAGCATTATCAGACAGTCATTTAGCTAATGTCACCCGGTAGCATACAAGTTATTATGTTTTAAACAGCTCCATAGGTGGTCATGGTTTCCGAGTGTGTTGCGCTAATATTTTGTCTCCTGGTGGATTTCTAATGTTTGTCACCATCATTCACTGATAATGGTTGATGAAAATCTTAATATAAAGTTCTGTAAATAACTGATTAATGCACTCTTTTTTTCCTTTGATTCACAGGGGTGACCCCCAAAACGGACGGTGGAATCTGCCTGCCTTCATGGAAGTATCACATCCTTTTTAGACTAGTCTAGCTATCAGTTCAAAAAATAAACTGTCAAATAAATAATTATGTCCATGTGTTTAATTTCATTGCATGGCTATTGGATGGATTTTAAAAAATTATATTGTAACATTCATGATTTGCATTTATTGTAATTATTATCAATTAAGTGTTTGGATTAAGGAGGGAAAGAAGATTAGAATTAGAATAACTCATAAACAAGGGTTGGCAACCCACTCAAAGGCAAAATAAAGTGTTTCAACCAATAATCGACGAGATGCGTGTTCAGGAGTTTTAATTGCACAGGAGGGAGGGGGAGGGAGGGTAGCGAGCTAGCTCTCTGTTTTGTTTGAACATCAACAGAAGTGGTGTATCCCCGCTATCGCTGATACAACCTTTAACCCACCGAGGGCAGGAGAAAAGTAGCCTAACAATGTGATGTTTTACCTCGAGTCTAGTCAGAGATACACTTTAGTGTAGCATGTGGTGTTTGTTAGCTAACATTTTCTAATTTCCCTTGGTCATATTGCTGCTGCAGGCAGGCTCTGCTTAACAAAAAGTGAGAGATAAAGCCCGCCCTCAGAAACAACTGATAGGTAGCCTAGGTCTGCAAAGAGAGGCCAATCACTTGCCTGCCATTCTCTCTCTGTCTTTCACTTTCCCACTCTCTATTAATCTCGCATGAAATCGACAATAGTCTCATTCCAGACCAAAGACCCCCGAAAAAACTCTTCGGATCTACACGATTCACGTGAATAACATATTTTGATTCAAAACGGCGATTTTCGGCGAAAATCGACTAGTTTGCAGGTATGTTTATTTACTGACCAACAATTCACTAACTTTACCTCAGTCGCCAGCCCATAACTTCTATTAGTTAGTTACGTGTCTGTAAATATACAGTTTCGGTCACGGTTAGCTTAGTGCGCAAGCTAAACCATAGGCAGAGAATGGGCATACTAGCTAGCTTCATATGCTAAGCTTAGCAAAAATATGAACTAAATCCCTTGTATTAAAACAATTATGCAGCACTTCTTTGAAGCAACTTGCACTTCTTGTGAGGGTTTACTGGCAGATTAGGCGCCCTTCGGTACATTACCATCACCTACTGAACCCCGTCACGTAGGGTGAACAATGCTATTCTCAGTTTTGTTGCTATAGGGAGGGAAATTAATCTCATCGCCACCTACTGGTTTCGTTCCTAGAGTTTAGCGGAGTGGATGGGATTTTTTTTTTTTTTTTTTAAATATATCTCGGTGCACATTGGGAACTTAATTCAATGCCTTTCATTTGCACTGGGGTCACCTCTATTGCTTATAGTGGGCATACCTTATTTTTAGGATCAGTTGAATTATTTTGAGTTTTTTTTGTAATATGGTGATAAACCACGTGGTGATTACCTTTATGTCAGGATAACTTGTGTTGTGCTCCTACTCACACTGGCAGTAAGTGTTAAGTGTCAATGCTAATAAACAAACCATGCTACCGTGAGTAATGTCGAAGGGTAAAGTTTTAAGGCGGCAAAATAGGGACTGGCATTTTCACAGTTAGTAGATTATTACTGTATACACACTGAAAAAGATTATGCTGGATAACTTCGCTGATTTGGCTTCACAATATTTTTTAAGAATAGGACTATGGGACTTAACATTGAAGCTGCTCTTCGATAGGAACGCATCCACTTGGGGCGTTGGTTTTCACTTTCCCTCCCTATTGTGCATGCAGGAATGGCCTGTGGTAGGTCATTGGTGGTCATACTGAAATAATATCTATAACTGTGATCATTTTGATCACTATAATCGTCAAATATTTGTTACATTTCCATACCATCATATCTTTACTCACATGTTTTAATCTGAAGTTGCTCATTGTAGGTTGGCTTCACAAACGCTTCTCTAAAAAACCATACCACATTCACCAGCCACAAAAATGGAAGAAATGCAAAGCCTCCTGAGGAAAGAAACAAACTTGGTTAAATCACAGATATCCATTTGAGTATTCAGTTTAGAAATGACAGTTGCCAGTTCAGCATACCTAGGTAATATTTCCTGCAAAGGCTGAGCTTTTCTTCATTAGGTACACGTTCCAGATTCATTTCCGTTTCGTCTTGATGATATCTGGTTGAGTGAAAAAAGTAATTTTCTTTGGAACAGTTGACTGTAATTTGAATCACCACACCACATAATCATATCAAAATGTGATGTCAATGCAAAATAAGTACTCTTTTGATCCCGTGAGGAAAATTTGGTCTCTGCATTTATCCCAATCCACGAATTAGTGAAACACACACAGCACACAGTGAACACACTAACCCGGAGCAGTGAGCTGCCTGCTACATTCCCCCGCCCACATTTTTCCTACTAGTGTTGCATGGTGTATCGATACTAGAAAGGTATCACGATGCCTACACGCAAACGTTTTAAAAATCGATATTTTATTAAAATAATAACGTTATGTGTCTGTGTGGACTGCTTAGGGCTGCACAATTGATCAAATTTTAATCACGATCACGGCTTCCCACGATCAAATTTGAGTGATCGAGCGATATTAAAAAAAGCGTGCTCTACCCATAGAACCAACATGGCAACCCATAGAACGCTCCGCTACAAAACAAATCAAGCGCTCCTTAAACCTGTCTGACCATGTGCCTGCATGCAGCCTACCAATGACAGCTGTTCCCTGCACTGCTCAGCACTGCTCAGTTTGGATGCACTGTGGACTAGTAGCATTATGTTAACTATTAGTAGGCTAGTAAGACTATACAAAAAAAAAAAAAAAAAAGACGAAAAATCAAATGTGTGGCACAGAAGGCCAAGAGCTTGTCCCTCGAAACGGATCATCCGTTGTTCGAAAATATTTTGGATTTCAGACAAGTGAAGTTAACCAAAACCATAAGCAAAGCAGGGCTCTCAACTCATACCATGAAACATGACGTAAACCACACATGCCTTTTTTATGATGTTAACTATTAGTCCTTGTTTGCTTCCTCCAATATAGCCTATAATAAGAGTTGAGCTAACGACGGGATCCGTGAATTTTATTCATGTATTTTATAAGCTACATGTGCAACCTACAATGCATATGTGTTTCAAGACACAGCCTACTCAAAACAAGTGCACAATAATGAAAATGTAGCCACGAATGACTAAACCAGGGGTGTCCAAACTGCGGCTACGCACTTTAATCCGGCCCGCCGAGCATTTATTAGTTTATCATAGGCCGCTCGCTATTTTTTTCCAGCGATAGACAACGTTGTGGTTAACTTTAGGCTACTGCAAACTGCTTTACACTCTTCTTAGAGAACGTTTACAATGTCAATGTCAAAACAGCTTGTTACATCGAGATATATAGTATCTCCATTGCAGCAGATCAAACTACGTTATGCGACTCCATTTAATTGGGAACGCATTTGAGCGTGCACGAGAGGGAGAGAACGCGATGGCAACAGTAGTTCCCACTACTGACCATTTATAAACTGTGAGAGGGCACAGCCATAAGCACAGCACTAGCCATAGGCTATATTTGAGTGGAGCTGGCAAAGAGTCTTAAAGTGACGGTGCATCATAAATGAATTAAACAGCATCAAATTAACAGTATTTAAGAAATTAATTTTCTACAACAAAATTACTTTGTCATTTCAATAATACATAACGTATTATTATTATGTGGCCCGCCGGCCAATTTTCAAAACCCAATGTGCCCTTGAGTCAAAAAGTTTGGAATCCCCTGGACTAAACGATTAAACTCATGAACAAGAAGCAGAGCTTAAGTGGCTAATGGGGAGCGTTGGGAGGATTCCCGGTGGGCCGTTAACATTTTCCCAAATATTAACAAAGTAGCCCGCACAAAAAAATTGCAGCCCTAGGACTGCTCCCACTCTCCATGCTCCTTGCATGCATCTAGGCAAGTGGGTGTGTCAAGCAGGCAGCTCTGAGTGAGTGAGTGTGCAGCCAACGTCAACATAGTCCTTTGACCAGTCCTCGGCTTGTAGATAAAACAAAAGGTGAAGTGAAATCTGGAACTATTTCGGATACATCGCGGATAGTGAAGGCAAGCCATCAGGTACACAGAGGCCCGTTTGTAAAATATGTTTCCAAGTCATTCAAAAGTGGTAGGCTACGAATAGAACGGGGATCGAACCGGCAACCCTTCGGTTACAAGCCCGAAGCCCTAACCAGTAGGCCACGGCTGCACCTTATGTAACCAACTGTCCCCCTACCAGCTCCTCCAACCCAGCATCACAAGGATTCGTTGTACGGTCACGTTTGGTTAATCTATGATTCGTGCTGGGGTTGGAGGAGCTGGTAGGGGAACAGTTGTTAAGTGTTCTTCACAGTCTTCTGTAATAAACTCCGGGTTCGCTAATTACGTTGTTGGTGCTTCTTTTTATGTGTAGGGACCCAAGCTACTAACGAAGTTTGGTACCGTTTTGAACAATATTACTGGTTAAAAAATGCTATTTGGATAGCGTTTCACTCATGGCCCTTAGCTAATCCACAGTTTGCGATTTGGGGCTATAGCGTATACCGGAGCAAGCGCTGTAGTGGTTGATCAAAGAAAAATACTGTTTCCACAGCTTCATTGATGCGTTTTAATGCAGAAAAAGACCCTGGGGTCAATTTTCTCTGTCTCTGACAGTAGCCTAGTATATTTCCGTATTTTTTTTACACAGGCAGTGCAGATTTTAAAGACTGTGTGGTTTGACAGTGGGTTTGGCTTATGAGTTAGACCAACGTAGACATAGGTCACTAAGGGTTCCTATGCGAGAAAAGGGAAAATACCCTGCCCTGAGATAGGAGCTGAAAGAGTTATAGGACCTACGGTCAGAGGAACTTGATCTCCAAATTGGTTAATCAGAGTGTCTGTGAACTTTCAGAAGTAGTTCATGGCTTTCTTTTTCACCAAGTAGAGATGTACCGGTTGATCGGCTGGTGACTGGAATTGGCCGACTTTCAGGTGATCGGCCATGACCTGCGAACGGCCGGTTAGTCTGAGACATGACGATTTTATGCCGGTCAAATGCACTCGCACACCGCAATTGTAACACCACCCAGCTGAGTTTGCAAAGTTTGAAGAAGCTAGCAACCAGGCCAACACTCAGGGCTGGATGTAGGCCTACAAAAAAAAAGCAATAATAATAAGCATGTCCGGTACAACGTAGTTCAGCGGTGAATCATGGAATGCAGGTTCTCAGCTCCTTGTTTGTGCAAACGGTCAACACAACACTGTAATTGTAGCGGCAAATATATAGCTGCAACTTCATGATTATGTGTACTTTTAGACAAAGCAGCAGTAGCTAATGTGTTCATTCACCTAGACATTAAATTGACATATTGAAGGTAAATAGAGTAGACTACAGCTAGATCAGCTAATTTCTTTTTTAAAAATGTGTTCATTCATAAAGGAACAAAGACCCAGTAGGCTATGCCGACAAACATGTTTAAAGGCTTGGCAGAAAGATTATATTGATGAAAAGTCCCCATTTTGCCTAGGCTACAGAGCCATAATCACTCTGCTTCTAGCAAGAACGAGTGAAGTCAGTCCTGCCTGAACGAGAACGACAGAGCGAAGTGAAACAGGTGGGGGGTCTTGGCGTGAGAACGAATGAATAAACGAATGAGACAGACTAAAGAGACATTTATTAACCTGGCATGACACAGAAAATACAAAGACAGCATGCATTTACCATTAGACATATTTAAATGTAAATGCCAATATTGAATTGTAAAATGGAATTGTTAATGTAAACCATTATCGTTATTTTTTATCGTATGCTCTCCCACTAGCCCATTTGTTTTTTTTTTTATGGAAACGGTTGCTATGCTTTCATGCCCCTCATTGGCTAATTTGATGAGAACGTTTTAGAAACAATACAGACAACAGCATACGATTGGTTTGGCTCTTGCCTTAGGAAGCTGGGCCATAGGCATTCACAGCAGCACTAGGTCAGTGTGATTCAGCGACGAACGAACAAGAACTGGAAAGGCGAATCAGTTCAGGTCGTTCATTTTAAAGACCCGTTCGAACGAACTGATTTGTTCGCGACCGACCCACCTCTAGTAGGCTCTTCTCCGACAGTTCCGTTGATTCAACGCTGAATTTCGGTCGTCTGACGAAAACAGACCATTCTAACCAACAATCAACGACGATTCAACCCCCTTTGCTATCCGGTACTGTGCCTTATCCCAGCTTTGTGGGACTATAACAATTAGTGTAAATCTCAGCTTTATCATGACAGGGGCAGCCGTGGCCTACTGGTTAGCGCTTAGGACTTGTAACCAGGGTTGCCGGTTCGAACCCTTGAGCAAGGCACCTAACCCCTCACAACTCCCCGAGCGCCGCTGTTGTTGCAGGCAGCTCACTGCGCCGGGATTAGTGTGTAGTTCACCTGACTGTGTGTTTACTGTGTGCCGAGTGTGTTTCACTAATTCACGGATTGGGATAAATGCAGAGAACAAATTTCCCTCACGGGATCAAAAGAATATATATATATATTATATATATATATATATATATATATATATATATATATATATATATATATATATATATATATATATATATATATATATTCACAGCAGTAGACCTGCATCAAGGTATGAAACAGAACATGAAACATTACATAGAACTGTAAATCATAGAACTGATTTTAATATTTACAGATATCTAGGCTATATTTAACATTATTTTCTATTTAGCCTGTTATGAAATCATGTAGCCATTTAAGCAGTTCAGCTTTTAGAAATTCAAATAGTCTACAAGCATGTTTACCATTTTGTGATCATTAAGGCTACTTTGACAAACTCTTAGTGAGCTGATTTTAATATTTACAGATATCTAGTAAATATCTTGTAACATTTATTTTGTATTTGGCCTGTTATGAAATCATGTAGGCCTATTGAACAATTTAAACACACTGTGAAACCTGGAGACACGCATTAAGACATTGCTGCAAATGTAAAACCGGATTACTCTGGAATGGCTAACTGTATAGGGGAATAGAGCATCACAGTCCCGCCCCTCCTCCAAGAGAGCTTAGTTTCCGGAAGTAAGTTTCCCATTCATTTCTCCCATAGACGTTTTGGAAAAATCCGTAACTGAAGAGTTTTAGAGCATGTCTTAGGCTAACCAGCTACGGCGTAATTCATAAGCATACAACATATAATTTCGAGTGAAAAAATGAAGAGAAAGTCCAAAAAAAGTCAAAGGTACAAGACTGTGTACATATTTTCATTTCCGAGCGTAGGAACTACTCATCCCATAAACCACTGCGCCTCACTGAATAATATAGGCAAAACCGGCGCGATTTTGCCATTTAAACAACTTCCAACCGACGACAGCACACAAACCTTTTCCTCCAAACAGTGGTTTTTATATAGTGAAAGTGCAGTGTATGTGAATGTGTATTTCAGGAGTAATCGTGTAAATAATACCCACAAGCTGATCCTCGGACACACAACAGTCAATAATGTGACCCGATTTAAGGTGGTTTTCACCCCTTTGGACACTCTTGATTTCGTCCTTGAAACAGTGAAATATTCACGGGGGCATGGACGGTTTGCTAACCATTTTACTGCAGTGTCTAGCTGGTGGTAGTATCCAGCTTGGGCTATCAGTATCAGCTAGCTAGCTAGTTCAAAAGTTTAAGTACTTAACAGAGGAGGCTTCTATAAGACTACAGGTTAGGCAGTGATTCACCAAAAGAGAAGTAAAAAACAAAACACCAAAAAAATCTTACAATAATCCCAATTTTACTCCTTTGAAACAGAAATACAGTCACTAACACAAGCTGTTTTCCTGAAATCAATTCTGTGACAACAGCGCCATCGTCACCCGCGGTGGAACAGAGAATTACAGTGAATCAGATTGCTTCACCAACTTTTCGTTTTGCTTCACTACCATAGATATCTTTCCACATTGACTTCAATGTAAATCAAGTGAAAACCCAGTCGGCTCATGGATTTTTTCCTGTTTCAATTGATCCTTATGGCAGATAAGTCCCACCCATGAAGCAGTGACCGATTGGGCAGAATTTCACACTTCCTGCCGTTGAATATGATTGACGCAACACTCTGGCCCATCACTGTCTCCATTAGTGAGCTTGCTTGCCATCACTTTTGCCTTCAGTGACCTTACTAGAGTTTCATTATAAATTGTGTAACTCATTCACCTAGTTTGTTTTACATTCATTTTGTAAGGTACATCGGATTTTTTTTTGTGTAGGGGAGAACGTTATATATTTTCTAACATCAGCTAGGGGGGAAAGCTTGCTAGCGGTCTCCCCACCAGTCAGCTAGAGACTCGCTAAGTCCTAGCAGAGCCCGTCTAACTGTCCTAGCAAGATGGATTCGACGGAAGTTTCAGGCGATGAACATCGTTGACCGCAACTTACAGGATTCTTTACAGACTTTTGGGTAACACTCCATAATAAGGTGCCATAATAAATAGCAAACTAGTAATTACCTAACCCTTTGTTAATATTTGTTAATTGTTACTAACATATCCATTTGGCACAAGTTAATCGTTTTTTCATCATTAATTAAATGTTAGTTGTTTGCATAAAATCTGTATGTTAATGTTTTAGCAAATCTATTAACTAATATTGTATTAATATTAATAGTTAACTAAATGTCTTTTTGGCACTAATTAACTAATAAATAACTTATGAGTGAATGCAGAGGGGAGACCAAGAGACTTCCTGTGAAATTAACACAGTTCGTGGGTGCTACGGTAAGGATAAACTTGTTCCATGTAGGCTATGCATTAGAAAGTGCAGCAACGTAGCCGTGCTGCAAGTTCACTGATGTGTTATGATAACATTAGCCTATGCTATGAATGTGTTATAACCAGGCTTGGAATTTCACCATTCTGGGGGCAAGGCCACTTGGCCTTCAGTTGGGCATATTTGGTGGGGGGCACAAAGGCCACATGTCAGGGCACCAAGGCCAAAGTAAACTATACAGTAGTAGGCTATAAAAATGATCAAAGTTTTATTTAGCCTATTCACTGCAGTAGACCTGCATCACTGTATGAAACATTACAAAAACATGAAACATGACATATGACATAGAACTGTAAATCATCTGATCATCTAATATTTACAGGTATCTAGGCTATATATAACATTTATTTTATATTTGGCCTGTTCTAAAATCATGTATTGAACAATTTAACCACAGCTCAGCTTAAAGAAACTCAAATAGCCTACATGTAGATGCATGCTTAGCATTTTGTGCTCATTAGGCTAAGGCTACTTTCACAAACTCAGTCAGCTGTCCTCTGATTTACCAATATCTAGGCGATATTTGTAACATTTGTTTTGTATTTGGTTATGAAATCATGTGGAACAATTTAAACACATAGTAAAACTTAAAGCCCAAATTTGGAGACATCCATGCATGTCGAAATTTACTGCAAATTCAAAACTGGATTACTCTGGAACGGCTAACTGTACAGGGGACTGCTTACACCTTTGTGTTCAGTAAGGTATGCTGTTTATTCTGATATTGGTTTGTTGTGTGTTAAAAGAAGGGTTCGTGAAGTATTCCAACGAGATGAATGGGTTGGGAGATCATGGGACGCAAAACCTTCAGTAGAATGTATGATTAAATTGAATTATATTATTTACTTTTCTCGCGAACCGTTCAACTATCGGGTAACATCGTTTAAAAGCTGAGAAAAAGCTCTTTCATGTGATACTTGTGATGTCTGTGTGATGAATAGGCTACTTCGCAAGTAGTTCAACTGAGATGAATGGGTGAATTTGGACGCACTTTCTTTCTTGTGCTGTCACTGTCTCCACTGCGTAAAAGACTAAATTAATTTGCGCTGTGAATGCTAAGATTATTTTGACAGGCCACAGGCTAAATAAAAATCGCTATTGGTAGGATGCAAAGCATAATATTGAAAGAAGGGGGCACCAAGGCCACCGTGGCCTGTAAACCTCTGATTTTCAAAGGGGCCTCACGGCCAACGCAAGAGGCAACGACGGCCATGGCCGTCGTGGCCGCCGTGAAATTCCTACCCTGGTTATAACGTCTTGGCTTCCCATTTTAAATCCTCAACTTTGTCAAAGACAATTCAGAACAATCTGCTTGAAGCTAAATTTCACCTACCATTTAAAAACAAAATAAACACAGCACCGTTTTTCATGTGATATTGATAAGACCACTTGACATTTCATGCAAAGTAGGCTATAATTGTCCACTATCGTAACATTATCAGGGCTTAAATTTCACTGCGGGATTGCGGGTATTGTGCATAATTTGTTCAAGTCCCGCAACTCTAGCCATCATAATGCGAAATTTCCGCGATACACTTTTACAGCCTGTCTGATGACGTTAATATAGCCTAATCATTAAGTGGCGGAATGCGGTGCTATTGACCGGACTGATCAACTACCGAAGTTGAATTGAACATAGCTTCATGCAGACGACACACACACGGGAGAGAGAGAGAGAGAGAACCACTTTGCGCTTTACGCAAATAGGCTACGCTACCATGGCAAACTTTTACATCTGGAAAGAGCTCCTTGGTAACTATCCTGCTAGCTCAGGTCACGCCAACACTTGATCCCAGAAAGATTGTCTTCGACATGTCAACATTTATTGTATCTAATGACATAGAAAACATAATGATTTGCATGCACATACCGCGACTATGCACAACTTTTATTCACTAGCTTAATTACAGCCTAAAACCGCCAGGTTGAAGGGGGGGCTAATTACTCCATAGAATTACTCTCAGGTATTTTCTTAAAGTGACAGGCACTCAATTACACCTACTCATCACCAATGTGCACTCAATTGGACCTACACACCACATTAAAGATACGCCTAAGTGTTATAGGTTAAACGTCAATATGAGGCATTCAAATGACTAAATATGTTTAGCTAGTAGTAATTACTAGTAAAATGCTATAATTTTAAAAAATGCATTATTAAATAAATACACTCTATATGAATTCAAAAAATATATGATAGAAACATATCACATAAGCTATCATTTTCAGTGTGTGTTTGTGTGTGTGGAGAGAGTCAAGCAGAATCTACTGTTGTGAATGATCCCACTACAGTATATATTACTGATGACGTCAGGGTGGTGGGGGCCCCAAAATCAAACACTTTTTTAAAACAATTATCGAAGTATTGAAATCGCAATTCTTGACTTGGTATCAGAATCGACCCCCCCTCCCCCCCAAATTGTGTAAATCCCCCCTACATGAATAACCTAAGGGGGGAATTCCCCCACCATTTTGAAAAATGAATTTTAAGCCCTGATTATGTTGATGTGGCTGGAGTGATTCAGAAAAATTGTCTAGGATTCTTCAGTGTACCAGGAGGCAAATGCCAAGTGGATTTTTAGTTTTGTAGAGAAGGAAGGCAGTGACAGTAACAAAATGGTTGGTCAAACATATGCCAGAGCAGCAGTCATGGTATAATTTCTTAATATAAATTTCTTAAGTGAACACATTATGCACAGTTTATTCTTTGTTATAGGCCTAGTGTCAAGGAGCCCAGAGGCAAGAATGTGTCTCTCAATAGGCTACTGAATTTGACATTGCTTAGAGCCTGCACTATGCCTTATGGGGCATAATTAGTAGCTTAGAATATTGGAAGGTTGTTGTTTCAAGATGTTGTGGACATCAACAACTTGGCATTAAGACACTGCTAATACAGTCTAACCAAGTGTTATTCATCTTATATCAAGATCAGAAAATATAGTTGGTATTATTTTCAGTATAGAGACTTACCTAGTCACTAATTAGTGCTAAAGTGGAGATGGGGGCATGACCATAGATAGCCTAGTCTTTGCAAGCAATATGTCTAACTGTCTTGTCCAGTCTAAGGCCTACTACACCCCATTTGTGGCCTGTAAGCTTACTTTGAGATGGTGGTAAACAGGTCTTGATTTCTCAACAAATCTCTCTGTCTAGCTCTCCGACTGATCAAACAACATAGCTTTTGTTTATGCCGTTGTAGACAGTTCAAGGTCATCATGTGTCTCATACATTCAACCTCACCAACTTTGGCAGGTGTGTTAGGCGCAATGTTCGTTTCCAGGGTTGGGGGTCATAACTGCTTCACTAGAAAAAAATAGCACCAGCCGCCACTGGTACTTAATAGGATATACAGGGCTCTTTATGGCTCGACTAAGTTGATGTTGCCTATAAACAACAATTCATGTTCATAGAAACAACAAGGTCACTAAAACATTATATTTCATACCTGTGTTGCAGCAAGAAAAGTTGCTGAAAAGTTAAGTGTTTAAACTAGCATTTACAGTGTTCTATTTGATGGTGTATTGACCCTGACTAAGTTCGTGTGATATATAAACCACAATCCTTGTTGCTAGAAGTACCAATGTTCGTCTAGAAAGTTTTTATTCACATTAAGATTTTCGCAATAGGCAGTAAACGACTCCGCCATCTTTGTCAATAATTTTCGCTGAGAAAGTTTCAAACTACCATAACGGCCTTTCCACCAATCAGAGGCATCACTGTGGGATTGTTCAGGATTGTGGGTAATGAAGTACTTATCCAAGACATCGCGAATAAGACATTTCTCTCAAAACAAGCTTAGTGCCCCATGAACTTTTGGTGTCTATATGAGCATATACAATCGCTTAGTACAGCCCAAGGGGGCAGGCGAATTCCCGGAAGAAGAAGAATCGACGTAGGCTGGAGGGACCACCTCTCTGCTAACTCCCATAGAAGTCCATTCATTCTAGGATTTTTTGAAATACCATAACTTCATATAACATATATCCCAGCCGATATTGTAGCTTCTATGTAATCCACATAAACACTACAAAGGCAAAACAGACTCCACTACCTCGTCCGTAACGTTGGTTACCCGTAAGAAGAATGGTTAGCTTGTTCGGTTGGAGGAAGCTAGCTTTGACGTAATCTCTTCGCGCCCGTAGGGAGATAACCGTATTGTTTGGATAAGAAGCTCAGTCCACCTTACTGTCTATGAGGCCATCCTTAAAAATATTTTCGTTTGCCGTGAACCCGAACCCGACCCTGTCAATTTAGAACCGACCCAAATATTTATTTTTTTCCCCTTTTAGTCCGACCGACTTGCCGGTTGTAAACTCATGCTAATAACCGACCAATTGTTTTTTTTTACTCTAAACAACCAATACAAACGCTAATAAAATAATATTTCTTTTAGTAGGCCCAAGTATTGTGAATATAAATTGCCTACATGCAAACGTGGCTCACTTTAAAACCTGTGGCGCCATCTCTACACCATTGGTTTTACGCGATGTCACACTATGGCCTACGCTTCGCTTCATTCACACAAACTGATAACGCTTTTACTTGGCACGGTTCTGGAAGAACTGTGGCCAGATCTTTTCTCATCCCTTCTCCCCTAGTCTAACGGTGACCGTGGTCGGAGTATTGAAATTGGTTGTGGTCTATTCAGAATTTCTCAAAATATGGGTCCGCAACATGGAGACTGCTGGTCCGCTGAGTCGCGGAGGAAATTAGGCCCGGTGCTTCATCTGATAATTTGCTGCGCAGTTGATCAAGAAACCGCTGGATCGACGAAAAAAAAAAAAAACGTTTCTGCTATCGATGTCATTAAACATGGAGCCCTACAATTAAGTGGTGGTATGAGCATTCATTCAATGCGCCGTCTGGAGAGAAACTGAAACTAATCGATAACGTTGGTATCAAAGCTCCGCTTCAACCTGTTGGAAGGCTATTTATTTATTTAACTAAAACTTAATAGAACGACGTTGTTTTTAGAACTTCCTTAGAAACAGAGCAGAGACTGTATAATACACTGTATAGCATTGAGTATTGTATAGTCAAATTTCAATATAACGTCGCCAAGAGCTATTGTAGCCTTCTTTCTGGGTACATGTAGATGAGCATTATGACCCAAAAGTCTGCCATGACCGGCCTCAGGTCAAAGAAGTTTGAGAAAGGCTGGTCTATATAACCTGCATCAGAATGAGGTTTGCAATGGTGCCTGAAGGCACGGGTTGAAGACCCAGTCAGTTACGCCACGATATGCACATTTGTGTAAATTCATTCCTACGTAATCACCATGACCAAAATTGTGTACTTTTTTTTTTACTTTGAATCTTGAAAAAAAACAAATATTGACCTACCTACCGACCCATTTTTACTTTTTTTTGGCTGTTACTGCAAACAAAAATATTTTTAAGGATGGCCTGACGGTAACTCATAAGCAAAACCTAACATACACGACCGTATGTTAAGGTAAAGCCAAAGATCCTTGATTACTAGCTCGCTTTAACCCTCTCTGGTAAAGCATTACACAGAGGCAACCTAATAATAATAAAAAGTAAACCTAATTTTTTAAAAACGGCACTAATCATTACAGAGGTTTTGACGGATTGACCGTAGGGTCGGAAAAGTGGAAAGAAGATTAGCTTCAAGGCTATAACTTTTTTGTTTTGTTGACTGTTTTTTAAGATGATCATGTATGGTAGCTTCACAATTAACACGACTTGGTGAGGATGATATTAATAATAATACATAAATAAATGTTTAACTTTGATGACTTTGAAGGCGAAGGAAGTGTGAGAAGAATTTCTGTGTATCTATCAAATGAGTTACAAGATTCAGTTCGATGGCTAACGCCACAAAGTTAAGTGTGAGTCTGGCGAGTACTGGGGGGACCAACTGAAAAATCGTTCTATTTGACTCAGTGCCCACCCATTGAAAACGACGGAGTCTGTTCGTCCATTTCTTTTACTGTCTATGGTACAGCCAGAGCCCGTTTACGTTGAGCCGGATCCCTCCCTATTAACTCCATTGTACCTGCAATCTGTTGCAGTTCCGCTAGGGGCGATCACGAATAAGTGCAAAAACAATGGGGGTCTATTGAGCTAGACGGCTAAATTAGTCTCTTTCACCTGGTTGTTGTTGAAAAATCGAAGATTTGATTGTGGTTTCTGCAAGCTCACTATGGATTATAGGTCAAAAGTTGAATGAACGAGTACTTACGTCCTTTCGATTTCTTACAGGATGGGTCGTTGTTGCCCACAACATACTAGCTGTCTGCTAGTGAATGACGTCATTGACGTATTTGAAAGGCCTTTTAGAACAAATAAGTGACTCAAAAAATATAATACTCAGCGGTGGGTATTTTCTCTGTCCCCTCTTTCGCATGCAACATTCAAATTTATGGGCAAAAAATTATATCCCGAGAAAAGTGGATTTGAGGGGTACAGCTCCATAGACCTCCATTAATTGTGCACTTATTCGTGAGCGCCCTCATGTGGAACCAGAAAAGGAACTGCAACCAGTTCAGAAACCGGAAGTTTCCCGAGAGTGGCGATTCTCCCCTTATTAGACATTCTCTGGTACAGCCGTAACTGGTTTTAAGTCTACCATGTGCAGTTACGTTTTTATGGCTTATACCCCAATGGAGAAATTGTATTGAATTCTTACTTCTGGCATCGGCTGTGGGCGGGACTGTGATGCTCTATGCAGAGACCAAATTTCCCTCACGGGATCAAAAGAGTATACTTATATTTACTGATACAGTGCCTGGCGCCTTTAACAGCTCTCAACCAAACATCCCAATGTATTTACGATGGCTACTAAGTATAAGTATACTCTTTTGATCCCGTGAGGGATACGTTAGAACAATTAGGGGTACGTTATTTACGTCTTTGTGAAGTTTTGCTACGTTAGCTACGTTTCTGAAATACATGTTACCAATTGGTATTGATACAACCATTTTGCACAGATTAATTTAACGTTAGCTATAGGCTATCTACTAAAACTACTCTGACAGTGGTTGTTGAACGCTGATGTTGCTGTCTTTGTCTTACTTGTTAGCTTACGTCCCAACTGTTTCAGTGCCCTATTACGTTATCATGTTACAGCTCAATTGGTCTATGAAATAGCGTTGTGCATATGCAAGAATAAACAACTGAGGTTAAATGGAATATAAACCATACCTTTCGCAGTTAGAGTGCGGCAACTGTTAGTTGAACCACAGCAGACTTCGTCACTATTGTACTTCCGTAAAGCTTCTTCTTCTCCTTTTGCGATAGCCGGCACCCTTTTAGCTGTATTGCTGCCATCGTCTGGAGCAATCCATTACTGCATCATATCTGAATAGGCTCGTTCGACTTCGTGCAGCGCTGCTCAGATCTGACTGTCTGAACGTTCATGTCACATCATAGACATAATATACATAGACGCCGCATCGACCGCTACTCCTTACTAGCGCTGACGAGATTTGGAGCCGCCATCTTGGACCGGTCATCCACTCCACTCAGTGTAATCTGTTTGGCCGGTGAGATGAGCTGTCAGCGCACTTAATTAATCATATCTCACTGAACACCGAACAGATTCTCACGCGGTTTTTTTTGCTGCAAAAGTCATACATGTAGCTATGATACAGGACACATGATTTAGCGTATTTTAATATTCATAGTGGGTTTAACAGTAATAGAATATTCTGATGTATGATATAAAGTGACCTGACGTCCGATATCAAAACTGGGAACATAATCCATGTTTGACAGCATAGACAAAACTAGTTTGATACAAGTTTAATGAGTTAAATATAGTTCACAGTTGACAGAAAAGTTCCATCAACAGCATTATTCACAGTCCACAGAAAGGTTCCATAAACATTTAAGTGAGATCAGTGCCATTCAGACATCTGAGGGGTATTCCAAGTAGGCCTATGTGGTTTAGTGACAAACTTGGGTAAATTGACTCAGAATAAGGTGTAAACCTCCCAGCAGAAAAGCTGTATGATACAGGAAACATGGTTGTGTGTATTTTATTATTCATAGTGGGCTTTACAGTAATAGAATATTCTGATATATGATATATTATAAAGTGATGACATCCAATATAAAACCTGGGAACATAACTAATCCACTTTTGACAGCATAGACAAAAACTGGTTTGATACAAGTTTTAATGAGTTAAATTTACAGAAAAAAATCCATTAACATTTTCAGTTCAGTGCCATCAAAAATAAAGTGATGAACAGACATTGGTGTGGCATAAAGGAAATGGAGTAACTGGGTTCAATATCAACAGCATTTGTTAGACAAGTTCCATAAATATTGTAAAGTGCAAGTTTGTAGGTTTGTTTCTGATCCTTAAAAAACAGACATTGGTTTGGCATAGTAAGTGTAACAGTTCATCAATTCAAGACAAAAAGGTGACTCACTTGTACAGTGTCAATGGGTTCATCAACAGCATCTGTTATTTACAGTTCACAGAAAGGTTCCAGCCCCAATGAAGAGATTAAATAAAAAGGAATTAAGAAACATTTTAGAAACTGCTAAGATCAACCCGTTCATTGCAATCAGTAAAGAATCAGGGAGTGTCTTCACAGGCTCAGTGAGACAGAGTTACCGTCATGCAGTTGGTTCTATGATTTCGACAACTGGTGCATGTCATTTTGTATGTTCCCACCTTGCTAAAATTGCTTGGGTACACTTTGGCTGAGAACAAAAGTGCTTCAGACAGCAGGTGGGCAAATAAGATGGCATAGTAAACTGGGTAAACTCCATAAAAGAGGACTGAGTCAACCAGACGATGGGAAAATGGGACACAGAGTGGCGAATGCAGGTGATGAAGGTGGAGCTCATAAATCAAACATTCAGTCACAGTGTAGCAGATGCCCTGCAGTACTGCAATGAAGAGCTGCACCTTCCTCATTTCCAGGGGTGTGAGGAGACCGTTCAGTTCATTCACAGTCTTCTTGAACAAGGCAGTTCTTCTGGAGAGATACAAAATAATAAATAAATGAATGAAAAGGAATTTGAGAGGCATCTTATTCTTGTTAGGGTAAATGACATGTGAATAATACAGTGTTGGGCAAGCTACTTCGAAATTTTAGTGAGCTAAACTATCAGTTACTCTGCCATGAATAAAACACTACACAAAACTACCACCCAGTCAAATATATTAGTAGCCTAACACAAACACAGCAGTAGGGCAGTTCACTACATAGGAAGCTACTTTAAATTGTGCTAATTTCACATGACAAGAAAAGTGTAGCTTGTCTGGCTAAGCTACTTGATAAATAAAGAAGTTGAGCTATTGAAAAGTTACTTTATTCAGGAAATAGTGAGGCTACCATCAACACACTTAGGCTACAAGTAGCAGCTAGCGATTGCCCAATAGGCTAGTCTGTGCCACTTGTGTAAAATTCGCCGGCCAAATCTAGTATGATTTATTTCTACAATAGCCTTCTTGTGTCAGTTGTAATCTAAGTCAGTGTTATGGAATATGACTTATCAAGTCTCAGTTCATAGCCGGGTGAACACCGAGTAAACATAGCCTAGCTAGATGGCTACGATTTTCATACAGTAATATCAAAGATTGCTCCTTCTCAGCTCTCTGGTAATATTCTATTCACAAAATACAACCAATAGTACGGTTATGTTAAATCTTACTTGTGAAAAGTAAATCCCCGAAAGTATGGTCCGCCGATTTGAGAAGGAACATGCTGCACAGTGCTGTCATCTTGTGTCTTCTGCTGCAACGCAACGAGGAGTATGACCGGTCCAAGATGGCGGCCGCATTTCTTGTTTCCAGCAGCCAATGCGGCGTCTATGTATATTATGTCTATGTGTCACATGAGCGCCATTTTGAACATTTTCAGCCCGAAAACGAGGTTGAGGTGGTAGTAAGTTATGAAGTTATGTTGTTGTTGTTGTTGTTGTGAGTGAAGGGGGGGGTTAAAATGTAAAGACGATGTTTGTGTAGCTGAATAGGAAAACATATTAATGAAAAGTCAAAAAGTGTTTGTTCACAGTATTTGTATTTATTCAATATCTTGTGGTGTGAGTGTGTATAAAGTATAAAGTATATACTCTTTTGATCCCATGAGGGAAATTCAGTCTGCATTTATCCCAATCCGTGAATTAGTGAAACACACTCAGCACACAGTGAACACACTAACCCGGAGCAGTGAGCTGCCTGCTACATTCCCCCGCCCACATTTTTCCTACTAGTGTTGCATGGTGTATCGATACTAGAAAGGTATCACGATGCCTACACGCAAAAAAACGATACGATTTCCAACGTTTTAGAATCAATACTTTATTAAAATAATAACGTTCTGTGTCTGTTTAGACTGCTTAGATATTAAGTGCTCTACCCATAGAACCAACATGGCAACCCATAGAACGCTCCGCTACAAAACAAATCAAGCGCTCCTTAAACCTGTCTGACCATGTGCCTGCCTACCAATGACAGCTGTTCCCTGCACTGCTCAGCCTGATGCACTGCTCAGTTTGGATGCACTGTGGACTAGTAGCATTATGTTAACTATTAGTAGGCTAGTAAGACTATACAAAAAAAAAGACGAAAAATCAAATGTGTGGCACAGAAGGCCAAGAGCTTGTCCCTCGAAACGGATCATCCGTTGTTCGAAAATATTTCGGATTTCAGACAAGTGAAGTTGACCAAAACCATAAGCAAAGCAGGGCTCTCAACTCATACCATGAAACACATGATGTAAACCACACATGCCTTTTTTATGACGTTAACTTTTAGTCCTTGTTTGCTTCCTCCAATATAGCCTATAATAAGAGTTGAGCTAACGATGGGATCCGTGAATTTTATTCATGTATTTTATAAGCTACATGTGCAACCTACAATGCATATGTGTTTCAAGACACAGCCTACTCAAAACAAGTGCACAATAATGAAAATGTAGCCACGAATGACTTACTTTAATCCGGCCCGCCGAGCATTTATTAGTTTATCATAGGCCACTCGCTATTTTTTTCCAGCGATAGACAACGTTGTGGTTAACTTTAGGCTACTGCAAACTGCTTTACACTCTTCTTAGAGAACGTTTACAATGTCAATGTCAAAACAGCTTGTTACATCGAGATACATAGTATCTCCATTGCAGCAGATCTAACTACGTTATGCAACTCATTGCAAAAAATTTAATTGGGAACGCATTTGAGCGTGCACGAGAGGGAGAGAACGCGATGGCAACAGTAGTTCCCACTACTGACCATTTATAAACTGTGAGAGGGCACAGCCATAGGCACAGCACTAGCCATAGGCTATATTTGAGTGGAGCTGGCAAAGAGTCTTAAAGTGACAGTGCATCATAAATGACACACTAAGCGCTTTCAGATATAACCTCCGGAGTATATGCGGAGGTTTGTCAAACGGAGGTCCTACCCTTCGGATGATTCAGATATGATGCTAACCTGCGGACCTTATACTGACCTTATACGGACGTATGTGTGAACGACATACACGCACATTACAGAATCTCCATGTGGTTGTCGAGTGAGGGGTGGGGGCTTGTAGAGTTCACAAGATGCGAGATATGACGCAGAATATATGCGGCCGCTGCCTGTCACAGCTGCTTTTTGTTTACAAAGTATAGCTTTAAAGTATGCATTATGTAGGCTAAAGAAGAGAAATCTATTGTGCGTAGGCTAATACTTGAAGTAGGCTAGTCACGTAAGTGCGCACTTGAAATTGACCTACAGTATTTGTATATGTGCTTCGAATAAACACATTTACCTGTTTTCAACGTTATGTACCAGAATCTGGTTTGCTGGAGAGAGAGAGCATGCACAAACTTTATGGTAGGCTACCAGCCAATTCAGTAGGCTAACTCAAGACTTCAAGGCCATCATACAACATTTTTAAGCAACAAACAAAATACTAACATAACAGTGAAGTTGATCGTTTTTACATCATCATCATTTGATCGTTGGTTTATTTTTTTCCAAAAGCATCCTCTCCCCATGCGTCTATTGCATTTACGTAAGGAGCTTGGAACAAAGTTGGGTTTTCTTAGTTTTCATTTTCTCCAGGCATAGTGCTATATCCTCAACAAATATCAGCTAGCTCAGCAGGTCATGAGAAGGCTATCAATAAACAGAAAACCGTGTTGGCTAACAATTTAAATACTCCTGTTATTGTCGTCAACGACGTCGCTGTAGGCTACTGCCTTTTCAGCGCCTTCTGCTTATCAGTCTTTTGAATTCGTTTGGCCTTGCCATGCAGTTGTACTGTAGGCTAACGTGCCATTCCCTTCATGTGTTCTATCAAAATGTTGTATGTCCTCATGGACAGTAGCTCCGTGATGTCTGCATCTTTCCAGGTCGGAGATTTTCTGGACAGCACTATGCCACTCCATCATAACACTGGCATTTAAGTCAGGTCACCAACACGCCCTCTCACTAGGTGTGCATGTTCTACGCCTCGTTCAGACACAGCACATTTACATAATGTCCGGAGGAAATACTAGGGGGGGAGTTGTAGAACAACCGGCTAAATTCGGACTTCCATATGACCGGTTATGTCGTTTAGATATACGGCCCCACCGTTTAACATCGGCAGAACCTCCGGTCTTACACGGATGTCTGAAAGCGCTTACAGAGAGGTGAAGCACACACTAATCCCAACGCAGTGAGCTGCCTGCTACAACAGCGGCGCTCGGGGAGCAGTGAAAGGTTAGGTGCCTTGCTCAAGGGCACTTCAGCCGGCAACTCTCCAGTTACAAGTCCAAAGCGCTAACCAGTAGGCTAACTTTCTGTCAATGAAGCTGGAATACATATGACGTAGCAGCACATAGAGCCTTGTTTACGTTTTTAACCAATGATATCTGCTCAGATATTGCTGCTGCAGCTGGCGTCTTTAGGGTAAAGTCAGTAGGAGTCGATTGCCAGGTGTGGAGTAACACGCTCTGGAAATTTCACAATTTCGTTGACGTTTAAAAAAAAAAAAAAAACATAGTCCAGTCCATACAACCTCATTTCAATTTCGAAAGAAATACTGGACTATGTTTTTTTTTTTTTTTAAAAAAACGGCAACAAAATTGTGAATTTCCAGAGCGTGTTACTCCACACTCGGCAATCGACTCCTACGGACTTTCCCCTAAAGACGCCAGCTGCAGCAGCAACATTTCCGGAAAGGTACTGGCTTGATGAAATTTATTCTGGACTCTCTATCCGACCACATAAAGACCTCGGGATACTTCATAAATTTTCCCATGGTCTCTAGTATTAATGAATGCCCTGTGAGCCGGTTTTGGTGAAAAAAATGCTCTCCTGCGTCTATTTCATGTTGTTCTAGTTTGGTGGGGAAGGTGGGAGGGGAGGAACGACAGGATTTGCCTCTTGCTCATGAATATTCATGACATGATGACCTCGCCTCTGATTGGCTAACAGTACTGTGACACTCCCTCCAGTGCGTCCTCATCCGATTCTGCCTGTGCTATGCTCCATATTCAACTTTACAGTGCTAAAACCTGGCTAAACCTCGAGTCAAAACTGTTGCACAAAATGTCTTCGGAAATACAACTTCATGTGTTTGATCCTAGTATCCGAGTAGGAAGAAGAACCGCTTCCTGATCGTTTGTCGGTGAACGTTTGAACACCGTCGGGGGGCGTTGTGAATGAGATAGCTGAGAGGGGGGCGATCAGGCACAAATAGGGGGCGTTGATCACTGATATTTATTATAATGTTTAAGCATTACATTTGTTTGTTTTGACACGAAATGGAATGATTTGTGCCTGGTGGCTCTGTCTAGTTTCCTCCTTAGAGCGCTCCATTCTAGAATCTTTGTTACTAACCTACCGTCTTTGCCGGCCGAAGATTCTACAGCGGAGCGCTCTAGGCTACTGGCATGTCATTTCCATGGCAACATCTATAAACAAATTCAGCAGACTGACCGCCGCAGAGCGGGTTGACGGCTCCTGACGGCTGCAACAGTCGAACCCTGCTTTGCGGGTTAAAATTACATTACCAACTACCAAATTACATATCCAATCAAAATGTACACAAGCACAATTACGTATACATATTTTTTTAATATCAAAACTTAAAAAACATGGCGGCAAACAAGAAGAAATGCAGACAGTACAGTGTCGATTACATAAACTTTGGCTTTATTCCCTCACCTACAAATGTTCAGCTCCCGATGTGCCTGCTTTGCGAGCAGGTTTTCTCTAATGAGGCGATGAAACCCTCACGTTTAAAGGATCACCTGAACAAAATGCATCCTGACAAGGCATCTCATGATGCGGCTTATTTCAATGCCCTCAAAGAGAAAAACATTCAAGACGGACCATTTCGAATCTGTTCGCTCGGAAGACAAACCAGACAGAGAACGGGTTAGTGGCGTCCTACAATATTTCTTTACTGATAGCTAAGTCTCGCACACCATTTACTGTAGGAGAAAAGCTGGTTCTCCCAGCGATTAAAGAGGTCATCTCCACTGTGATGGAGCGAGACCCAGCGCCAGTGTTAAGGGCCATCCCGCTCAGCAATGACAGTGTGGCACGGAGGGTTAGAGAGATGGCGCTGGACACTGAGGAGCAGCTGTGTGCCACACTGCGAGAAAATCGTTTCAGTATCCAGCTGGATGAAACAACAACAGCAGACAACAATGTTCTCCTAATGGCCTATGCGCGTTTTGTGTCTGGGAGGGATGTGGCCGAGGACATGCTGTTTATTAAATATCTCTCTGCGGACACAAGAGGAGAAACTATATTTAACGCGCTAAAAGAGTACCTCCAGGAGAAGTCCATTCCACTGGGGAACATCCTCGCCTGTGCCACAGATGGAGTTCCCGCTATGGTTGGGAGGTACCGCGGATTCACCACTTTCCTTAAGGAGCGTGTGCCGCAGGTGTTGACAGTGCACTGTGTCCTCCACCGTCACTACCTCGCGTCCAAAGCCATCAGCCCATCTCTCCACCAGTCACTCAACACAGCAGTAAAAGCAATAAATAAAATCAAAGCCCATGCTCTTAATGATAGGCTCTTCAGGCAGCTGTGTGGCGAGAATGATGAGGCCTTCGAGCGTCTGTTGCTCCACACCGAGGTGTGCTGGCTCTCCAAAGGCAACTGCCTGGTGAGGCTGTGTGAGCTGTTTCAGACAGTCCTGGAGTTCCTACAAGGTGTCGATGCCGATCTAACGGAGAAGCTGCTGTCTTGTCGCGCCGACATCCATTACCTCGCGGACTTCTTTGGGAAAATGAATGAGGTCTCCCTGAAGCTCCAAGGAGAGGCCGTGACGCTTGTCCATTCAAAGGCCACAGTGCACAGTTTCCTTACCAAGCTGGACCTGTACCAAGCTGGGCAGGCGTCAGCTAAATCATTTTAATCAACTGACCAAGGTACGTTATTAGGCTAATAATAATAATAATAATAATAATAATAATAATAATAATAGTAGTAATAATAATAATAATAATAATAATAGACAAGCAATGAAGGCTGAACTTTCTTTGGGAATAAGATAACTTTTATACTTACATTCAGGTGCTGGATGATCTCACAGACAACCATCTGCTCCGTTACACTGACCACTTGAAAACGGTGAAAGCGGACCCGGAGGTCTGTTTCAGGGATCTCAATGAATTAGACGTCCCTGAATGGGTGACGGAGCCATTCCAAGTGGATGTGTCCAGCATTGATGCTGCATTTCAGGAAAGCCTCATTGACCTACAAAATGATGAAGAGGCCAAGGCCACGTTCCGCACCTCTGGCTGGCGTGCGATGTGGGCCACACATGGTCTGCGATTTCCGCTGCTGTGGGAGAAGACTTGTGTTCTTCTTGCTTTCCCCACGTCCTACCTCGTCGAGCAGGGATTCAGCCAAGCTCTCCACTTGCAGACCAAGTACCGCAACCGTCTGAATTTGGTAGACTCCGGTGCGCTCAGGCTGAAGCTGACGTCTGTGTGTCCTGACGTTAAAAAGCTGGCAGCTAGCCACCAAGCACAGGGCTCACACTAAATTAATTTCCTTTTTTACTAGTTTGTTCATTTCTGTGGCTGAATATCCATTTCATCGAAGTTCTTTGCCTCAAATTTCTATTTTTCTTGTTTAAAATTGGCGACAGGCTGTTGCCGTCGTCTTCCCCCGCCTTCAGTTAAATAACGGCGATTTCAAATTATATTTTATAGGGCTGCTAATCAGCTTAATTGAGTGCGTGACCAAACGCTATTGTCATTGGTCAAAGAGGCATGCTGTTCACGTGATTGATTGATGTTAAAATGTCTGTTACCAGAGACCTGCATCAATCTCTGGTGTTGCGTTTTGAATGTGCAAATACATACTTTCAAACTTCCCCAATTCTTGTGCAATGTTTTTCCCTTATTACTAATGAACTGAAACAAGTAGACCACACACAAAACATAAATGAAGTATTATCAAGAATTTGATCATGTTCCACAGATCTGGCCAAACAGCATTCAAGCACAAAGCCTTGGCTACTCACTCGAGGTCCTATCTCAAACAAAACCTTAATTTGACTACTCATAGACCACTTTGATTCCAACATTTATACAACCATTTGTTATTATTATTATTATTATTATTAGTAGTAGTAGTAGTATTAGTAGGCTAATAAAAATAATAATAATAATAACAATAATAATTATCACCATCATTAGGCAATTATGAGCATATCAGTGGTCTATATCTTTGTGTGTGTGTGTGTGTTTGTGTGTGTGTGAGTGCAAGTGCGTGTGTTGGGTGGGGGGCATCAGGAGATTCATGATGAAGTCAGGGGGCGTTTGTTTCTAAAAAGGTTGAGAACCACTGGTTTAATAGAATGGTAACAATTGCATGTCAGCTTAAAATTTTTCCTAAAAGAGGTAAACGTTTGTGGCAATCGTCATCTTGCATTCAAGTAATAAATAGTTGGAAACGTTTTAAAATAAAGACCTATTTCTTTACACAGTCAAGTCTTTGCAATCTTCTTAGTAGATATTTTACTTCACAACACAGGTTATAAGCACCCTAAATGCAGTTCAGCCACTGGCCTAGCCTGCTAATTGTATGCTATCGGAATAGATAGTTATGGTTTGAATTCCATGATACTATCATTGAAAGACCACTTGGTCATAGCTCAATATATATATAGATCTAAATGCAAACACACTTACCTACTCCTAGCTATATTTCGCTGGAATTGCACCAGAATGCCTACAGAAGCAGAGAACGTGTGCTGCAGACTTCTCCAGTAATGAGTATAAACTATGGCTTTGATAGCCTACATTGGCAGAGGTTAGCCTACTCAAGTTGTTTCTGTCACGTATGACTCTTAGGAAAAAGTACTATAGGAATCTTATAGTATAAGACTACTATAGAAAAACTATAGCAGTTATAGGGTATTATAGAGTTATTAGTAGTACTTCTACAGTATGTCCCAAAATACGTATTCCTATAAGATTACTATAATATTTTGTCCCAAAATACTATAAGATTCCTATACTACTTTTTCATAAGGGGATTGCTCATGTGGTTAGAAAAATGGGCAACACCAGTACCCCTGTTGTCTGTATGACCCTGTACCCAGGATTAGAACCAGTCTGCCTTAACATAATGTACTCCCTTCAAAATGCACTAAACATTCGACTATGACGACTATGCCCCCCTGTGAGACAGAAGATATGAAAGGTAAGATAAACCTTTAGCCTAAAAGGGACAAAAACTGATGCAACTCCTAAAACGAATATACAAAACAGGTCAATTTTCAATAAATAGCTTTATTATATTTACATACAGCAGTGGTACTCAAAGTGTGGTCCGCAAGCTCTCAAGTGTTCCACAAGTAGATGTGGTAAAATATAATAGATGAGTTGTTTGCAATATTGAGCCAACTTGTATGTAAATCCAAACAGTTCTGCAACACTGATGTAACCTACAGTATGCCAGTTTAAATCATATGAATCCTCTGACAGCATAAGCAAGGTTCAAAGACAATAAGCAAGGTGGTTTAGTGAGAAGGCCTATTGTGTACTATACTGTTGAAGTAGGTCTACTGTTTTTTTTTTTGTTTAAATTATTATTGTTTAAGTGGTCCTTGGTCTGAAAAAGTTTGAGAAACACTGACAAATAGTAATATTGCAGTCTATTAAAATAATGCAAACACAAAACAAGTACAAGCCAAGGTGGGCAAGGCCATGAATAATTGTTTTCCCTGCGGCGTCACAGGGAAGGGCTTTTTCTGATTTGCTTGTTTTTCCGTGTATTTTCTTTCATTGGCTAATGCGGGCAATGGGGGTAGAAGATAATTTTCACGTGCAGCATGCATATGCAACTTGGAGTGAGCTATAGTATTTCGAAAGGAACAAGTATTAAACGGTTTCTCGGTGAATGAGACCTTTAAAATCTGACCGATAAAAAGCAGCAATAGTAGAGATGGCACGTAAGGACAATGAACTCTTACCTTTATGGTCTACAAGTTATTTTCATTACCCATAGTTAGTCCACTGTTATTTCCGTCATGCAATCTTCTCAATATGAGCTAGTTAGAGATAGAGATAGCCTAGTCTGACTAAATTCAAGTCTGACTAAATTTAAAGTTTCACTCCAGAAACACTTTGTTGTAGCCTATGAACCTTGCGTAAAACTTGCGACAACATAGCCTGACGAGCCAGACCCACATTAAAATGTAGGGTCTGGGCATTCACCGTTCGCAGTGCTCAGTCCAAGGGGCGGGATAATCGGTTGTCTTTCAAATTCCCTCTGCACGCAATAGGACAGCGCTGAGTCCCATGCGTTTTACCACCAGCGGAGCTAGTTGGCTAGTTCAAACTTTTGCCATCTTAAAACAAGCTTAACTTGTGTCACACTGTTGGCCAACAACAACATCCATCTTCTTTGTTTTCAAGTAGCAGGGAATTCAAACCGTTGCAACTCTGCCATCAATCATTATGTTAAGCCCGCCTAACGACTCTATACACGATTTGATTGGCCTGATAGAAGTTTATTTTTTCGAACTCACAAGCCAACGGAGAGTTGCTAGACTAGCCCTGGAAGCAAATGTAATTTGCTGCCGCTAGGGTGCGTCTAGATTTCTAGGCTAGCGACAACAGGCTTTACCCTTACAAACTGTCATAGTGTAATATGCAGTTTCTGCCATCCATAAGAAAAGCATTTGTAGATGAATGGTCAAAATAGCTGACTCATCTTTAGGGAATAGCAACATTGCTCTCCTTCAATAACATGACACACAACTTTATTTTTATACATTAATTTGATTGATTAATTTGAACAAGCTAGACTAGGCTACACATGGCGATCAAGCACACTGAAAATGTTTTCGTAAACGTAGCATGCCTATGAAAAGGCTTTGCAATAGGATTGTCCAATGGTCAATCTGTTGATTCATTTTGTGTTTTATGTGACGTGCCAATGCTGGGTTCATGCTGTTTTGTGCAAGTTTAAAATGTTTAGCGACTGCGTAATTTGTCAGCTATGATGAAATTTGTTCAATAAGTTCCACTGTTCATGCCATGAACGATGCCATGCCAATAATAAGGCTTTGCCGTTGTCCAATATGGTCAATCTATTGTGTATTGTAATCCTTGAATTTCCCCTGGGGATCAATAAAGTATTTATCTATCTCTGTTTAATGTGACCTGCCGAAGCTACATTCATGCATTGTTTTGCTCCGTTTGAAAATGTTTCTGCTTAATTTGTCAGCTGTGATCAAATGCGTTCAATAAATTCCACTTTTATGTCATAAATATAACATGCCTATGATTCACATATAGTGTATCTAATCTAGGGATCTCTTATTTTCAATGTAATTCTTCTGTGCCCACCCATTTGAATATTTCTATATGCCACTGTTTTAGATCCCAATGCAAATTGACCAAGAAGAGCCAAACGTCTGTCTACTGCGTTTAAGATCCTTGAGTCTTTCATCTGAACTGCTCCCTGATTCTCTTCAATTTCCCTTCCAAATTACTTTTTATTGTCCAAAGACGCAATCGCAAGAATCTGACATTTTAAGCATCGACACATACTGCACTATAATGCAAAGCAACTTCACTTGCATTTATAGGATGCTAAAATGTGTGCAGCAGCTAATGTTTTACACTGGATTTAAAGACTATGATACACTGAAAGCAGTCTTCCTAGAGTCAATGGGCCTCATTCACCAACCGTTCTTAGGAAGAAATTTGTTCTTAAAACCCACTTAGGCGTTTTTACGAATATTATGGTATTCACCATTGTTTTCTTGTTCTTAGGTAAGAACAAAATCTACGAACACTCAAGAGCACTCTTACACACATTTGAGAACTGACTTGTTTGTGCAAAATAAATGGTAAATTTACAGCTGAGTAATACACTTTTTTTCCCGAAAACAATGCTATCACGACGGAATGAGCACACTACTTAGCGTTGCACAGGAGCGAAGTAACCGTATACTCTGGAGAAGAAACTTGAAGGCAGTGTGGGTGAAGGTCCACGGGTAAGATATTTAGGAAAGCATCGAGGGGGAAAAACAATTAAGTGATGTTTTGATGGGTTGACACTACGTCAGAACAAATCCCCGACAAAAGCTGCACTCAAACTCGCAGCGCTCTACACATTATCAATTTTCTTAGCATGGCTACCAGACGAGTTAAGCCTGTTTTATGCTTCTGCGTCAAATTGACGGCGTACCCCTACAGACCCCTCTGTCGTAGCTTGACGTGCGCCTCCAAAAATGTTTAACTTTATGTCGAGGCGACGCAGACCGCAAGGACTGTGATTGGTCAACTCGTCCTGTGTTTTGATAGTCTGTGTTTCAAGCAGCCTACTGTGGGGAGTTAGCAACATGCTAGTTCACTGACATAAGCTTTGCAAATAAACTCAGAAATATTTTGCTTACAGGGTTATCCGTTTATAAAGTGTCTATATGTCAGTAACGTTTTGAAATTAGCACTTCGCCAGCAAGCAATACTTAGTGAGCAGTTGTGCTAAAGTTCGCTTGCTAACATAACTTAAACTGGCTGGCAGGCACCTCGCAAATAACCTCAGACTTATTTGTTGGTTATAGTAACTAGGTCAATGGATTTTACTGTGTCTATTTCTTGATACTTACAAAAATCTAAGCAACGAAAAGGCCAAACAAATAAGATTAATATTTTAGCATGACAGTCTATGGGTTTGCCATTCTGAGTACCATTCGGTCATACAGTCTATGGTTTCGGTGGTGAGCAACGCAGACACAGGCGACACCGAACTTCGAAGCCACATACCCCCTAGCGTTATGGTGGTGAAATGCACCCCGATGCAAAGCAACCCGACGCAGAACCATAAAAGGGTCACAACGCCATAGGAGTGACAGCGTAGCTACGCCGTGGAGTTGACGCAGAATCATGTAACAGCCTTTCAGTCTTTTGCTTAACGTCACACGTGTCTCACTCGCCTGGACTGAGGATGCACAAGAACCGAAGTCGACCAACAGGAAATGGGTGCTCGATGGTGTTTTAAGCCCCCACCGTCGACGTCAAGGCAGCGCTGCGACCGTCATCTTCAAGGCACTGTAACCTTAACCCTAACCCTTGCCTAACCATAATGCCTTCCATGCAGCGCTGCCTGGAAGACGATGTTGGGGGCACCGAAATGGGTTCAAATTTGCTTCACTTGTCTCCTTCGAAGTCTATGGGATGGCTGTGTCTATATCCTTTACTGCCTATGGGATGAAGTAGGACAGTATTTCTAACCAGTATGCATTGCGTTCAACCCAACATGCATCACATCAAGTCACATCTGCATCAAGTCAGATGACCCTAATAGCAATAGTAGGCTTGTTCAAGATGAACTGTGTCTGACTTTGGCTGACTTTCTACGTCAACTTCAGAGGCTAGCCGGGAGGAGCTACAACAGACGGCAGCTTATCCCGGACAGACAGAATTTTGTTTGCAATAAATACAGCATAACTTTCATTCTTACTTATTAAAATGAGCATGATGACTGAGGAAATAAATTCTTATGATGTAGTTTAAATAAACCACCGTCGTTGTCATACAGTTAACAGGCCTGCATTGTAGCACACAAATTCAATATCAAGTGTTTTCCCTATATGTGTGTCTATCTATTTAACCAACAGCAGAAAATAACAGAATATCCAAACGTTTTCAGTAAGCTAGCCTACCATTGTTGCAGAAATCACATATAAGAAGGTATCCCTTCGATTTTGGTTAATTTTTTTGCATATTCCAAGGAAGTAGCATGAGAAACCTGTCAAAATCATCATGAGGAGATTCCTCGCAAACGGCCCCATCACGTCTTTGAACTGACGTCATGAGGGCGGGTTTCAGCTCGTGCAGACCGTGGAAAGGCAACTGCAAGATCTGTCTGCAGGCGAAGACTCCTGCGATATTTTAAGGTCATGTGACATGGTGACACAGTGGTAAGTCCCTCCCCGGCTGACAGAAGTCGACAGGATTTCTAACCAGTATGCATTGCATCCATCCCAGTATGCATTGTGTTCAACCCAGCATGCATCACATCAAGTCAGATCTGAGCAGATCTGCATCAAGTCGAACAAGCCTACTATGGCGGATCTTAGGCTAAATAGGAGACCAGTTCCACCTAGCCGTTAATTGAACCGCCACTTTGACATCAAATAACGTTAACAGCTGAAGCGTTTTAAGCCTTTATATGAACTTTTTCTATTTTCGGAGTAATACATTGTGTGATTGGCGTCATAACCTCGTAACTGATTTACCGGCTGAGTAATAAACTTTTTTCCGAAAATCAATGCCAACGTGACGTAATTTACGTAATGAGCATGCGACAAGAGCAGGTTAAAGCGTTTCACAGGAGTAAAATAACCGTATTCTCTGTGTAACGGAGGCGAACTGAGCTAGCATGCTAGTTGCACGTGTAAATCCTCACACCCCTAACCTTAAGAACGCTTCTAACCACTGAGTTGGGAGCCTGGGCTTTTAGCTCAGTGGTTAGAGTGTTCGACTCCCATGCTGGTGTGTGTCGAGGTGGCGAGTTCGGGGGCTGTGAGCAGCGGACGAATTGCGACCTCTGTTACATTGGTGCTGTGACCCGGATCATGGGAGTGAGGATTTAGGGAGGTGAGTGTAACGGAGGCGAACTAAGCTAGCATGCTAGTTGCGCATGTAAATCCTCACACCCCTAACCTTAAGAACGCTTCTAACCGCTGAGTTGGGAGCCTGGGTCCTGGGCTTCAGTGGTTAGAGTGTTCGACTCCCATGCCGGTGTGTGTCGAGGTGGCGGGTTCGAGGGCCATGAGCGGCGGACAAATTACGACCTCTATTACATCTGGATAAGAACGAAAGCATCGGACCACAACATTTCAGCGAAGTTTTGATGGATTGACAGTAGGCTATGAATGTTGCAAGTGCTGTTTAATATGAAATCACATTTATCTACGAACAACTAGGACATTTAAGAAAACTAAATGTAGACGTGGTGGTAACGAAGTGGGCCTACATTAACCCAATCTCTCGGTGCAGCAATCACAAGAGTTACACGAGTCAGGCTATGTGCCTACGTCACCCTGAGCCTGCACAGAAAGCCTTGTCGGCCAATAGGAAACGGTTGAAACCCGTCTCGACCTTTACTGTCTATGGTTTCGATTGATGTCTACGTGATGACTGTCCATATGTTTTACTGTCTATGAGTGACACCAGTATGCATTGTGTTCAACCCAGCATGCATCACATCAAGTCAGATCTGAGCAGATCTGCATTAAGTCGAACAAGCCTAAAATAATTCAGCCATAATCAAGGACCCGAACCAGGCCTACCCGTTTTATTTTTATTGTTATGGGGCTAACGATAGGCTACCTGAGGGCAGACGGTCTACGCTCATCGACAGACAATAGAAATACGAGTGGACTGGCTACTGGAACTTGAATAAACAAAAACACCTGCTACAAATGTGCCCGTTCACAAGGCTGCTTGTCATATCGAATACGAACTGGATCACAGTAGAACTAAATCAGACATTTACTGAAATTCCCCTTGAGTTGAGAGCCAGTGTGTGAGCCCCACGAAGAAATAAACTCGAATATTGTTTACCATAAGCAGAGGCGGATCTTGTAGTTCTATATGGCTTGTGGAATTGTGCTAGTCACACGAAAAAACTACTCTACCCAGAATGCCTTGGATTATCTGTGGCGTCTCACCTCGCGCCTTCCCTCTTGTCTCACCCAGAAGTTGCCATCTATCGGTGTTGTTGTTGTTGGAGTAATGATGGCGGCAACGGGATTCGGATCCGCTACTGTGTCAACTGTCGCAGTCACAGGTGGTGTGGCAGCAGCTCGAGGTCGGTTTCCCGGCCGACCATTTTCTTCTCGTAGCCGTTTGCGATCAGAGAGACGGTGGCAGTTAAGCCGGTCAAGGACAGAACCTGACGACAGCCCGAATGGAGGCCTGAGGCCTTCCTGCCTGGCACTTGGATTGAACGAAGACCCGTCTCATCTGCGCTTGCTGGGTATAGAGGCAAGCCACAAGAGCCTAGGAGAGGTTGGGTACAGCTCAAGTGGAAGCGAGGAAGTAAGTAAAGTGGAATAGGACCTTACCCTCACATGGTTATGTATTAGCTTGTGCTAATGTTGTGCGTTTCTCCTAAATCTACGTAGAATAATACGTCTAACGTTACTCTGATAAAAATGGATTAAATGCGCACCTAGCATACCGTTAGCGAATGTTGTGCAGTAGCATTAGCCAGTTAGCAATATGCTAGCTAAATGTTCGTCGGTGGAGATTCAACAAAGAATATGCAGTTGGCTAATGTAACGTTAGCCAACTCACGTCAGCTGGCTAACGTTAGATACGTTTCCCCTTGCCTTCTCGCAATCTGCCGCAAGTGCGATCTTAGAATGTATACCGTTAAAGGAGGTTCACTTCATTCAATATCTATTTTGCAATAGAATATTTACAGTGGTAGGTAATTTGGCAAGCAAAGCGAGCAACGGTGCGTGATATTGAAGGGGAGGGGGTGGGGATATTCACTGTTGTAAGTGGTTAGCTAGATAACTATGCCCCAACTGAGTTCAGATTTGTGTCACTGGATAACCTGGAGTTCTTAAAAGTCAGATTGTCATTTTGATGTGTAGATACCTGTTGGCTGTAAGTTATCCCAATATCAGTCGTAACGCAAAGCTGTAAGGAAGCTACCTAACGTTATGGTAACGTTAACATAAACTAGCGAGAATTAGCAATGTGGTGTAGTTGTGCTCTGCTGGGCAGCACTGGCTCATGGAGGGAAAGGCCATAGTCTCACCTAAATTAGATATTTTTTAGAAAACAACGAACGATTATGCTACGCTAATATGAAGCAACTGTATATTGGCCTATCCATAATCCAAGTTAGCTCCTCAATTATTGAAATGTTGATCACTGTAACTGTCAGTATGCCTCATGTATGCCAGTATGCCACATCCGTGCTACGCTTGTACGGGTGAATGTCAGGTGAATAAGGTTTAAAAACTTTGGTTTCAACCCTTAACTTTTCGAAATTACCTCTATCAAAGAGTACATGACATGTGTGGCAGTTAGGCTAAAGCAAATGCAGTTAGTGAGAGTAAATGTATGTTTTTTGAGCATAGAGTGGACTGTAAAAAAAAGAAAAAAATCTCAGTAGATAAGTTAAATAGCACAGAAGGACAGTGTTTGGCAAAGCAACATTCAAAGCCTACACTACCCAGGCTAACAACACTAACTTTGCTATTGCAGCTGAATTCCTCTGATGGCTTCTTCTTTTTCTTCTAGGAATTATCTATGTTTTAATGGAATTTGAAGTGCTTAACATATAAACTGGTTCAAATTGTTTAGGCCTTAAAAAAGACACCGGAACTGTATTTATCATTTTTGTGCAATTTATGGTTTTTGAGATGTTCATTAAAAGCTAAGGGCGCTTTCATACCTAATTTGTTCTGAATCAAGGGTTGAATCGATACAGTTTTTCTCCATTCTCCCTATGTTCGTTTGTGTTCACATGCCAGCATTTAGATCGAAACAAATTATATAACAAACCCTTGTGAGATTGAAATTTTGTCTACAAACCCAAGCGTGATTAAATTGTTCCCTGATTGGTCACATTTGATAGCTGAAGACACTTTCCCGAAGTCGCCTAACACTTAACCCCACATTTAACTTATTATAAGAGCTCCATATATAGGTCTGTGTGTGCGCGTGTCCAAAGTCTCTGGGCTACTCTCCCACTCGTTCCTGTTTTAGGCTAGCTAGATCTCTACACTGTTAAAAGTTGAATAAACTTGTAGCCTAATGTGTAGGCCTACTAAATTGTAAGCACACATAGTTGTCCCGCTACACCAGCCCGATTGCCTTCTCACTGCAAACAAACTGCTCTAGAGTTCGATTGGAAACGAGCCAAGACCACCTCCTCCAGGCAGTCTCCGTCAGTTTGTTTTGTTCTGAAATAGAGTGCTATTACTGCTTTCACACATACCCAATCAAACCGATCTTTGGTGGGAACGCTCCACGTTCCGATTCAACGCGGCAGGGATTAAAATCCAAAGATCCTTGATTACTAGCTCCGCTTTAACCCTCTCTGTGAAATCGCTCTAAGAAAAATTCTGTTTCAGGCTAAACATGGGTCATTGTGACATCATAATTGGGTAATCAAGCTAGGTAGCACCTGTGTTCTTACTGACTGTGCAGCGACTTCAAAGGCACTTTTTCTCTGTGTCTATCTCAATTCTGGGTCTCTTTTTCTTTCTTCAGTTTTTCACTTTTGCTTTTTCTCTCTGTATCCCTCTTTCAATTACACTTCATTTTCATACTTCACACTCTGTCCATTTAGCATCTTCTCTATATCCCTTTTTTTCTTCTCCTTCAAACTTGATGTCCTTGTCATCTGTCCTCACTCTCTTCCAGGATTTTTCTGTGTGAAGTTACTAAAACAATTTCAATCACCCTAGCAACCACATGCACTGGTGCACAGGAGATGCTTCTCTAGTTTGTTTTGTAACTCTTTTTTTTTTTTTTTTTTTTTTAGCAGTTGAACAGGCCAGTCCACAACCTCTAACCCCCTAAACATATCTTCTAGTGGTCAGACTGAATATCAAAAGGTAGTTATTATAAATTACATTGGAATAAATTGACATTTCATTGTAACAAGAACTCATATTTATCTTTGTTACGTTTGCCTGCATTTGTGCACGATTGAGTGTGCATCAAATGTAGCATGCAACAACCTATGATTTCTAAGATGCCTATAGACAGGCTCATTTCTGACATCACTCGGCTATAAATGCATTTATCCCAATCCGTGAATTAGTGAAGCACACAGCACACAGTGAGGTGAAGCACACAGTAATCCCAGCGCAGTGAGCTGACTGCAACAACAGCGGCGCTCGGGGAGCAGTGAGGGGTTAGGTGCCTTGCTCAAGGGCACTTCAGCCGTACCTACTGGTCGGGGTTCGAACCGGCTTACAAGTCCGAAGCGCTAACCAGTAGGCCACGGCTGCCCCAAAGTTGTATTATTTAAGTTGTAAGGTAAACGTAATGTTATCAATCAAAGCAAACAGGGAAAAGAAATAGCAACACAATCATGACACTCATCAACACTCAAATAAATCAATGTGCACATAAGTCTGAATGAAAAGAGGCACTGGTTGAAGCCTGGAAATATTGTAAACAAAGTAGCTTAATTTGCTAGTTGGTCTACTGGTTAGACTGTTCAGTTTCCCCACGTGTTTCAAATTAATACTTTTTCTCCTTGGGACAGGCCCGTTTGAGTCTTGGAAAATACTTTTCCATTTGCATCGGGATTGAGATGATTAGAATTTAGCTGTCAATTTGAATGCAACAGTTTTTAACAAATTCGTGCAGCGTGCTAATAATGCTAACCGTATTTAATAGCAATTTAGCCAGTCGTCTTGCACGATTGTGAATGTTTGGATTACATGCCTACTTCTGTGGAGGGGCTGCGGATTGCGGCTGTTGAGAGAGAGAGAGTGCACGGGGCAAGGACTCATTGAGAGTCTGTGTTGAGGTAGGCCTACTTCTATCGCCTACTCTGGTAGAACATTTTTTATAGATATCGATTACATGTCTATTGCGATACATATCGTTACCATTTTAGCGCCCAGCCCTAGTGTTGAGTTAGGCCATCCTACATCAGTGCAGTGTCAAGAAGGCTCACATAAAATCGCCTTAAAACTTTGCTGATTTGGGACCCCTCAGAAAGAATCTCTTTTCAACAATTTTCAGCCAAGTACATTCATATTATGTACATTGAGAGATTCATGATTTGATTTTTGTGTTATGTCAAGTAGTGTTTTGTCAATTTTTACTATTTGCTTTTATTTGGAAAGATGAGTTTTGCTAGTTAGCGTAGCAAGCTAATCACAAGCAGGGTTTTAAATTAACACCCACCAACCCGTCAAATGCGGGTTAAAATTCATTTTGGCGGGTATTAATAAAAACTTACTATCCAGTTTGGCCGGTGATGCATGAGGCATTACATGCATGATACGTAAGGCTCTGTTCTCGGTCATATATCCCCCCTGGCAGTACTCCTACATTTCCCATGACCACTGTGCCGTAATGCTACGTGATGACGTAAGAACGAACAGAGACAGAACAGGGAGCATAGACTGAAAGAGGAGGGAGTTAGCCAGTAAAGTAAAGTAAAAAGTAACACATGTACATAACACAAATACATAACACGTTACGAAATCTTAACGCGATTAACGCATTTTGTTTACCTATTTCCTTTGTGGGGGGGCTGATGTCATGTAATGGAGGCTGCAAAACCTGTAGCAGCAAGATCGTTTATTTTATTGTCTATGGAGTTAGCTGAAGATGAAACGTGAGGAGCTTGTAGGCGAAAATTTTCAGTTTTAAAAAGTTTTCTGATCAGTGATCACCACCACCATATACATCACGCACTGTGCATAGGGCACCGAGACAGAGGAGGGACCAGCATTCAGCCAATAAATAGTAGCTGTACTGCAAACTGTTTTTCACTCTTGTTAGAGAAAGTAGGCTATACGTCAACATGCACCAACAGCATGTTACGTAAAGATGATACTTTTTCGGGTCCTCTCTATAAAGATCCAAATTGAACGTAGGCCCTATGCTACTCCATTTAATTGAGAACGCGTCTGAGCGCCCACAAGAGGGAGAGAAAACGAGTGGCAGGTTCCAGCTGGCTTGTCATTATGGGGGTGAGAAGAGGAATGAAGCAGGGGATGAGGACAGAGATCGACAGAGAATAGATAGATAGATAGATAGATAGATAGATAGATAGATAGAGATCCCAAACATGAAATGAAGTGTTTGCACTTTCTGTGTATATTTTGTGGTATTTATTCATGCCAACAATGTTAATAAAATGATCAAATGCATTCAATAACACTCATCTCATAAACTCATAATTCTCTTATTTTCACTGGAAAAAAAATGGCTAGTAGAAATTCTGATTGGCTAGTAACTTTAGAAAGTTACCAGCTGTGCATATGTGTGTGAGGAGAAAAGACGCACAGCCATAGGCTATTGGAGGAGGCGCTAGAAGCATGCCTTGCGCACACGCATGTTACTTGAAAAGAACACGGTCATTCTAAAAAGTATCGATACTAATAAAATTAGGCATCGTGACATTTTTAATTTCAGGGTATTGCGATACTTTTGTAGTATCGGTGCACCGTGCAACACTAATAAGGGGTAACCTCTCTCTTGGATACGTTCACTCATCTTAATAGCTGGAAATCTGTGACATTGTTGCAATTTCTACAAATCTGAAAAATTGACCAATAGGAATGTTCTGGATCAATTGTTTTGGATTAGGGCTGGGATAAACGATTATTTTAAACTATTAATCTAGCGATTATTTTTTCGATGCATTGATTAATGTAATGAATTATTTTTTCAGTCCGATTCGATTTCGATTCGATTATCGATTATCTCCTATTAATTGACTAATAGCAATTTATACATGTTGATTTATATATCTGAATGAAAAAAAACATGAATTTCTTAACATTGCAATTTATGTTTATTGCTCTTAAAATTCCAAAATAAAAGACTATACAAGTGCAAAGTAATGCATTCTTAGTCAGAGGTAGCATTTAAAAGTTCAGTAGTGTATAGGTCTAATTGAGTGCCTGTCACTTAAAGACGTTCGTTCCCTTGCAATTGTAACACTAACACAGTTCAAAGGCTGCTGATGTATGGATGCAATTCATAACGTAGTTAGTTCAAATAACAGTTTGTACTTCTCCTTGGGACAAGCACTTTTGAGTCTTAGAAAACACTTTTCCATTTACATCGGGATTTTGCAAACATTCAGTGTCAGAGTCAATAAAATGAGCCCTGAGTAACGAAATTGACAAACAGCTGTAAGTAAGCATGCTAAACTCAACATCCAAACAGTATTCTAACGTTAGCTTTGAGATACTGCTTGATTGAACTTAACTAAGTTTAGTCTCCTCAATGAACTATGTTGTGATAAGACCTTAGCAGAATTAACTGGGATTAAGCGGATTTAATAGCAATTTAGCCAGCCGTGTTCTATGCAATGCTTCTATGTCGCAACAACAATCCTTCAACAATTGTGAATATTTTGTGTTAAATGCACAAGCAGAGGAGGGGCAGCGGGCTCGTTACGAGAGAGAGCGGGCGAGGCAGGGAAAGGCTGCATGCGTAAAAAGTGCAGCTCAATGAAAGGATTTTCATTCGGTTTTGATTTCGTGCCGCCCCACCACAGATTAGTCAACGTATGGGAAACACTGAAGGTGTAAAATTCAAAATATTTGGCTGCACGCGTTTTGGGTCTGACAAATCGACGCGCATATTTTGCGTCGACGTGTTGTCCCAGCCCTATTTTGGATGATTACTGTCTGCCATCAAAGGTGTATTACGACTTAGTGGTTTGCGAAAAATTTTAGTCTCTTGTATTGTCTTTCCCCTTGGATAGTGTTAAGTCTAGAAAGTGAATCGAGGATTCATGCTGTTCCATAGTAAATGACAGATAGTTAGTTGTTGAATTTATATATTTTAGAAAGTCACATAGATCCCTTTGGTCACCTCGCCATATGACTATTATATTGTCTATAAATCTTTTCCATAGGACAATTTTAAAAAAGGAATTTATTTTAAAGTGGATTATGAATACAATTCTCTTCCCTGAAGCATATACATATTTTAAAAAGTTCATAGTAAGGATAATTTGGGACAATGTCAAAAGAAATTCATTGGGAGGCAGGGTCCCAGGACTGTGTTTCTCTAAGTAGTGGCTGAGCGCATCAATTTTGTGAGGTATACACGTTAGGGCTGTGACTATATGCGATTGCATTTGGGCACAATCCAAATAAAACATTAACAATTGTGAAAGCAAGGACGCATAGACGACTAGGTACTATTAAATCCGCTTAGCATCATTAGCATGCTGCACATATTTGTTTAAAACCATTGCATTCAAGTTGACAGATCATCTCAATACCAATGTTTCCCAAAAGGTCCTGTCCCAAGGAGAACAAGTATTACCTTGAAACTTAAACACGCATGGGGAAACTGAACAGTCCAATCAGTAGACTATGATAAGCTAGCCAATTATGCTACTTTGTTTACAATATTTCCAGGCTTCAACCAGACAGCTGAATTACAGAGGTAGGCTAGAGTTGTAATAGAAATAGTAGGCCTAGGCTATAGCCCCCAAAAAAAAAAAAAAAAAAAAAAAAAAAAAAAAAAAAAAAAAAAAAAAAAAATCAAGGTTTGTATCGAACCGTGGGTCGTGAGATTGGTGTATCGTTACAGCCCTAATACACGTGTATAGACTTTGGACATCAAAGGTTACAAAAATATCAGTAGGTTCACACTTATATTCTTTAACATTTTTCAATACATCTACAGTATCCTGGACAAGGCTAGAGACAAACTTCCTAATAAAGAAATCAACAAACTGATAGGGGTTCAAACTTCCAATACATGCAACAATAGGACGAAGGGAAGGAATGGTTGTGGATTTATGTATTTTGGGCACACCATAAAACACAGGACATAAAGGATGTGCAACAACCAAGAACTCTATCTTTTTTCGTGTTATCCAATCGTTATTGTAGGCAAGATTGACATAAACTTATTCATGAATTTCACTATGGAACTTATCAGTGGGATTGGATTTCAGAGGTGTGTAGCACTCCTTCACAGATAGTTGACTTAATATACTCAGGTTATATTGCTCAAAACCCATGACCATAACTGCACCCCCTTGCTGGGCAAATTATTATGTCTTTCCTGGATTCCAGATTTTTAAAGGGATATTCCACCATTTGGGGAATAGCACTACTTCCCCTTGAGTTAAACCATTGATCAGTTCATCCAGCCGTTCTCTGTGCCTGGCGATACCACTTTTAGCTCCAGCCTAGCATAGATCATTGAATCTGATTGGACCATTAGCTCGTTTAAAAGTGACTAAGATTTCCGGTAATTTTCCTATCCTTCCTATCCTATCCCTAACTTGTCTCCTCTCAAGTTAGAAAGTGTAATAAGACCAACAGGGAATGAAACGTGATGATTTTCTTGGCTGATTTGACATGGAACTATACTCTCATGCCAGCGTAATAATCAAGGAACACCACAATGATATCATGCAGCACCTCAAAATAATCCCTGTAGGCTAACTTCAAGCAAGGTTGAGCTGCAGCAGACAAATTGGTTAGTGACTGGATTATTACGCCTGATTCGTTCCTGAATTGACAGGGCCGGTCGGGTTACTGCAAACAAAAATATTTTTAAGGATGGCCTGAATATGAAAGTCAGAAATGTGACAAAATTAACTGTCGACAATTATTTGTAGCTTTTGTGATTAGATTAATTCAGTTGGTTCATATTGCGATAATTGTGCTGCCCTAATCTCAACGATGGTGATGGTGAACCCCTGGCACTGGATTGGTCTAGTACTGTAGTAGATTTCCAGCCATGAACTTAATTTGACTTTGACTTTTAAATAGATTATAATTAATACTACCATGGGTCTGAGCTCGTCACCGCCATCACCCCCCAAAAAAATAAAAATAAAAATATTTTAAATAAAATTCGGATGGGGATGGGGTAGGGCTTGTATCGGTTGCCGTCCGACCGGGGTGGGGGGTTATGGTGTCGGTCCAACCGGTGGGGGTGGGGGGGTGTGGGTGCTGGCGTCTTGTTTGTGCGATACACTACAGACTGTGTACATTTAACAATTATTTATTAAACACTACATATTAAATAAATAACAGTTAACAAAGTTATAACACCAAACTTGGATGCTAAGCCTGTATTCTTTTGGCAATTAACCCCGACTGATCCATTTAGTTTTAGGCTTATAAGTTATACACTCACTGGAACAGTGTCACCACCACATGTTTATTCTTGCTCTACATTGTTAGTATCTAGTTGTTTTGTAGGAATAATACACTGATTTATCCGTTTTCTTTCACAGTAGCGTAGCCAGAAATGTTCAAATGGGTGAGCACAGAAAAAACGGGTGGGCAAAGCAAATTTGATTGAACATAAGACAGGCCTAAATTAGATACACCATACAATCATTAATCATAGGCATGTTATATTTACGACATAAAACAGGAATTTATTGAACGCATTTGGTCACAGCTGACAAATTACGCAGAAACATTTTCAACTGGAGCAAAACAATGCATGAATGTAGCTTCTGCGCGTCATATGAAACACAATTGAGACAATAGATTGACCATATTGGACAACTGCAAAGCCTTATCATAGGCATGTTGCATTCATGACATGAAAAGTGGAACTTCTAGAACGAAAATGACAAATTACGCAAACATTTTAAACTTGCGCCGAACGGATGAACCCAGCATCGTTGCGTCGCATAAATTAAAACAGAAATTGAAGCAAAAACTTGATCATTGGACAATCCTACCACAAAACCTTTCCATAGGCCTGCAACGTTTATGACATAAAAAGTGGAATATGAACGCATTTCATCACACCTGACAATTAAACAGAGCTGTGGCTCTTCGCGATTTGACTGATTCTTGAGAGCGAGGAGCGAGATATTTGCACCACTCAGCTCCGCTCACTAGCTCTGATTCGGAGGCATATCACATATGTAAAGATTAGAAAATCTGATTATTTTTCGATTCATGACACATTTCTTCTAATTTTTTTAATGCGTTCTGCGGAGAAGGGAGATTGGCGTTGGTCACGGTTTGGAATGAAAGGGAGAAAACAGGACAGAGTAACACGTTTTTTTTTTTTGACGACGACGTAGTTAAGGCGGTAGGCTTGTTTTGCCAAGGCGGCCGCCTTGACTGCAAAGTGCTGCGGGAAACCCTGTTCATGTAGGCTACCCGCCTGCAGAGGTCTGACTGCATAACGTGATTATTTCTGAGGTTCTTTTCAACCATGACATACACAATTTCGGGTTGAAAATGTAGCAGAATCTCAGAATTAATTTTATAGGCTGTGATGGCGGCACAAGATGGCTGAGAAATCTCCCTCTCCTTGAGCTCATGTCCAATTTAAGTGGTGTAGGCTAACAGTAATGCATTATGTTTATGTCCTTGAAAACATCTGACGAGGAAAAAAGTGGAGGAAAAATGTTTTAAGAGACTTTAAGAGCTACTTAAAAAAGAAAAACATTAAGCGTGGAGCCCTGCACTCTCCTCACTCCCTGTGTCTCTTCTCTGGAAATGGGGGCATTAAGGTGAGATTGGTGATTGTTGTGGACTCCTCCATTAAATCAAACACACTGCTTACATTGATGTACAAAGATGATGGAGAATGCCTTAAAATTGTCATTTAGAAGCTTGTTATGCTATTACCTTGAGCATCACAAACGATTGCAATTGATTATGATTCTGTTCTTTTGGTAGGTAATCAAGTTATTATTTTGGTAAAATGTTTTCTAGGTTTATCCCCATGTTCCTAATTGTTTTGTCCGACAAGTTTAGTTTCCTCATCTTGTGATAAAAGGCTCTCTATGGTTGATCTGACTGCAGATATCTCTCACTCTCATGATAGAGCATGGGAATCAAGCTACGATTATTTCCTGTGTTTAAGAAACAAAACCATATTAATACTAATTAACTGCTCCTATGTATTAACCTCATAGCTGAAGAAATTTTGCAAAATCAATGTATAAACCATGGCTAATAGTTGGGAAATTACGGTAGGCTCTTTTTAGGTCGAAGCTCAGCTAATGGCTAAAAGTTATCTTTCTTTGTTGTTGTGTCTTAGGAAGATGACTTCCAAGGGTTTGAAACTGAGAATGGAAGCCCACTACAATCAGGACATAGGCCTAGCCTATTAAGAAGTAAGTAATCTTTATCTGTTAAACTTGGCGAACATGATTAGTCATTGTTGTCATTTTCTTAGTGCAGTCCTTGTGAAGCTTTAACAGTTTGGTAGAAATGCGTTGCATTTGGACTGAATTAGAGTTTTCACTAACAGAAGGAATGAGCACTGCTGCAACTACAGAATGTGTTAGTGGAGTCATAAACATGGCGGACTAATGGTTCAGCTTTGATTACAGTGCACACTTCCTATGTAATGTCAGATCATTATGACCGCTGCGCAGCGAAGTGGCGGTCATAGGTTTAGTCAGTTTTTTTTTTCTTCCGGATTTTTTTTTGTTTCTTCATTACCACCACCCAGTTACCAATGAAAAAGCAAAAATGAGGTGTTGTAATCACAGGTATCTCTGGCTGACATGATCAAAACTGCACAAAATTCAAGGCGTAGGATCATTATGACACCCTCTGAATGCATGCCAAGTTTTGTGGAATTCTGTTCATGGGGGCCACACAATAAATTAATTTATGTGTACATTTAGTGACTGTACACTACTCATGCACACACACAAACTCACGAACACAAGCAAACACACACATAAAGATACATGCACACACATGCAGGCACACAAGCACAGACAGACACTAGGGATGCACGATATTGAATTTTAGCCGATATCCGATATACAGCATTTGCATATTCAGAAAAGAACTTCTTCGGTTTCACATCACATATGCTGCAAATAGGGAAACGAAATGCAAGATGTAAAAGACGACAACGGATATTTTTTTACATACACATAAATTCAACCCTGTATCCTTTTAGAAATAGACATTCACTCATGAAAAATAATATTTCAATTATTTCAAATATGGCACATTTATTAAGCAATATTTTCACATAAACATGTAAATGTCATTGCCTACAAGACAGTTCCCCATGAACTGTATTGTTGACAATATGACACATTGTCTCAAATGAACAGAAATGCAGCTGTAACCCTGTAAACTTAAAATGTCAGTAGAGTAAAATGAATGAGACCTTCATTCTGGACTCCAGAAACTGATTGCCATTGTAAACAAAAGCTTGGCAATGCGTCACGGTTTTAGCTGGTGCTGTTTTTCTGGCTTAGTTTTCAGGATGATGGCTCTTAACTCTTTTCCCCATGGAACGCCTTATAGAACTACCCTTTTAGAACATTCCAAGGCTACCCATGGAGTATTATTGAATAAAACAATTAAAACTCGCCAGGTGATTACAAATGAATGATACACTCCATCAACTTACCTGAAACATAGTCATGTTATATATTTTTAAAAACCTGAGGTTCTGAGCTATCTATTATGACAATGTCCATTTGTTTTAAATAATATATAGGCAAGTCCTCACCATTGGAACATTTAAAATTCTCTTAACTAGTGTTTATTTTTTAAAATAAAACATACTCTCCGTTTGATATATACATGTTATGAACTTTGTACACACATAAAAAATATTCCAATATGTTGGCCAAGTTATTGAGACAATGAAAATATCACCAGGTATGGTATAGAACAGTTTTAGTCTATTTTAACTTTTAATTAATTGGGGGGAGTGGCATTCTAAACTCGCCAGATGATAAACTTGATGTTACACTCCATGGACCTTAGAGAAACCCAGTCATGTTATATATCTTTGGAAACCTGAAATTATGGACTATCTGAAAAGAATTATGTAAGTATGTAATGGTAAGTATGGTATTGAGACCCTGTACCTGTACACATGGAAATTGCAGCGAGGGTCTTCTCATGATCAGGTAAGTAATGGGAAATATGGCAATGAACTATTTCACACCTGTTTTACCAATCTTGTAGTCTGTTGTAGTCAAGATTCCCCAAGTGGTAAGTAATGATAAGTGTGGTACAAAACAGTTTCAAGCCTATTTGACCTGTTTTGTGTTGTAGTTTCAGTCTATCAGTTATCAATCTTATACGAAATAAAACCAGATTTGACAGTGTTTGGTTGTTTCAATTAATATCTGTTTTTACTGAAACAAAATCAGATAATATGATAAACAGATATCATAAATAGATAAAGATAAATATGTATCATGAACAACACATTTACCACCTCATTAGGTGTGGCAATAATATAAAAACAGATATAATATCAATAGATAAAGATAAATATATCATGAACAACACCTTTACCACATTAGGTCATTAGGCGTAACAATAATATAAAAACAGATATAATATAAATATATAAAGCTAAGTATATATCACATGAACAACACCTTTACCACCTCATTAGATGTGGCAATAATATAAAAACAGATATAATAGAAATAGATAAAGATATCAGATGAACACCTTTACCACCTCATTAGGCATAACAATAATATAAAAACAGATATAATATGAATAGATAAAGACAGACAACAAGTTTACCAACTAATTGGGCATAACAATAATATAAACATATATTATATAGATACATACATACTATATACATACATATCAGATGAACAACACCTTTAGTTCATTCCTCAGGTTGGTGCACCTGGAGGAAACAGTCCCTGCACATGTGTGTGTTGCATGTGGCACAACCAAACACAGTCTCATGCCGACGCTCAAGTCTATAACAATTTTTACACCTACGGTGCTTGCCGGGAAGTCGCTCGAAGGTGTGAGCCGTCTTGTGCCTTTTTGGATCAATTTCAACCCCCCTTTCTCTGATGGTAGATCGCTTCCTACTGGTGAAGCCATTGATCAAACCCTTACCAAGCTCCAAGATGATATCTTTCTGGGTGTATCACGTCTTTCTCCCCACTCGTCTTGTAGAGGCCATCCTGTACAAAATCCACGCATTCACTCGGCAGACGTCCACCACAAACCATAAGATATACTTCCAGCACTTCTTACTAGGACGAGAGGCAGCATATTTTTTTCTTAGCTGATCGTGCACATCCACGCCATTCATGTGCTGATTGTATCGAGTGATAGCTTGTGGTTGTGGCACGACTAGCTTTTCCGTCTCAGCCTGCCGATGACAGGTCACCATCTGACCAGGATGTGGGAGACGGGTGTGAGCGACGACAACTACATTGTTGTCATTCCATGCTGTGACAGTGATGCCGGCCTTCTGGAAAAAAAATACTGTCAATTCGTTTCGAAATAAACGCAGTGATTGAGGCCAATCAAATCCCTGGTCATATCACGCACGACCCTGTATCCCAAACCATGGATCCGTTGAAGAGGTGTCTGGTCCCGTTTTCCTGAATAAAGCTTGAAGTCTGACATGTAAGATGTGTTGCCGTCACACCGGGCCCAGAACTTGATTCCAAACTTTTCTGGTTTGTTAGGCATGTACATTACAAGCGCTGTTCTGCCTTTGAACCCTTTCATAGCCTCGTCAATAGAAATGTCACGGCCGTGTTGATAAAACAACTTGCAATTTTGACGTGCCATCTCAAACACCGGCACAACTTTAGCTATCGGATGATAGCTAGCATCAGCTCTCTTCACTCGCACGGCAGCATTATTACATTTTAAGTACTGGCACAACTTTTCGTACCTGTTCAGTCATGGCACGTTGAAACCCGCTGACACCCAGGAATGGATCCGTGGACCAGTAATCACTGTATTCATATTTCGGATAAACACCCATCAGGATATTTAATCCAAAAAAAGCTCTCATCTCAGCGCCGTCAGTCAGAAACCAGAGGCTATCAACTCGCGAGTGTTCTTGAGCACAGCGCTTTGCGTACAAGTTCGTTTCAGTAGCAATCTTCTGAAACATTGTCTCGACGAAAGAAAGAAAAAAATAATCCAAGGGTGTAGCGTTTCCTACATTGAATGTCCTTGGCAACTTCGGTCCCGAATCCATAGTAAATGGATTGATTGTTTGGTCCCTTATAAAACGACTCCAGGCTACATCTCCCGTTTCTCTCATCTCGTCAGTGACATTTTCGTGACCATCACTTTCGTTGTCACTTTCCTCCGAGGGTATAAAATCATCTTCAAACCCAGAAAAATCAGACCCATCAGACTCGTTATCAAGAAAATTCTCAATATAAAAGGCTGCATCTTCCGGATTCCTGAACACGCCGCCATCGTCAAAATGTCAACATTCGCGGGTTACTCTGACAGCTGACGCGCTCGTCTTTTTTCCCCTCAGCGGCTAGAACTTAAATCGTCAAACTTCGGAAAACCCCGCGAATATGTATCCCTCACTCCTATTGGTTAGCCTGGTGTTGCTAGGTTTCGGCTCTGCCGATCAGATTATTTGTTACAAAGGCAAACACGGTACTTGCTCTAGTCATCGTCAAAACACGTCTTTATTGATACAACAGACTCGTCAAAACTCATCATAAAGGATTTGTGGGGGGTAGTTATATGACGTCTTTATGGGGGAAAGAGTTAAAGATGTGTAATGAAAAAAGATGTGTAATGAAATTGGTAACGTTGAAAGAGTGTCGTTTTACCCCTCCTCACATCACTGGTACTTTACAAGCACTGCAAATAGCAATTTTGTTATCAGTTTCTGGAATTTTTAAATACTGCCACACAACCGACATGTTGAAATGTTGTTGGCGCTTATAGCAAGGTAAACATTTGCTTCGCGTGCGCATAATAAACAGGTCACCCTATCGGCCAAGCACATCGGCAGAAATGTTCGTATCTGCAGATGCCGATAATTAAGTTATGAAGCAGTATCCCTAACACACGCACACACTGTACGCACACACTCATACACGCACACATGCGCGCGCCACACACACACACATTACCACATACGCATAAACACACACACACATAAAGACACACGCACACACTGTACGCACACACTCATACACGCACACATGCGTGCGCCACACACATTACCACATACGCATAAACACACGCACACATGCGCGCGCCACACACACACACATTACCACATGCGCGCGCCACACACACACACATTACCACATGCGCGCGCCACACACACACACATTACCACATACGCATAAACACACACACACATAAAGACACACGCACACACTGTACGCACACACTCATACACGCACACATGCGCGCGCCACACACACACATTACCACATACGCATAAACACACACACACATAAAGACACACGCACACACATACACACACACAGTTGACATGCAGGCATGCGCACGCACACACGCACATGTACACACACAGGTATGCAAGCAATGACTCACAGAGGCACGCACACAAGCACGAACATGCACACACATGCACACACACACATATAAACACAAACATGTACATGCACGCATTTACAAACACACACACACACACACACATAAAAACACACACAAGCAAGCACACATACACACACACACCCCGCATTACCCTCCCCTATTAACCTGTATAGAGAATGTTAACAACATAGCACTTGTCAACCATCAATCCAAATGTCAGATTTTGCTTATACAGTGATCCATCACCTTGCACAGGAAAAATAGTTTTTTATGTTCAGAATCAGATTTTTGAAGATGTTGCATTAGCAAGACCATTCCCTTTCGCTCACAAGTTTATGTGGTAATATATCTGTTTTGTCACAGTTCTGCACTAGCTATAGGCCTACTGATAAATTAATATTTTTTACACTAAAATGTATAATTAACAGCAAAACTAAGTAAACACACATAGAAAATATTTCAGTTATTGGCCAAATTGTAATTTTAAACATTGGTATTGGCCCCAAATAGTACATAGCTGTACAATGTGCTGTAGTGTACATTTTATGCCAGGTCTCCAGTTTTTCAGTAACCGGGGAGATGAATACTTTTCTTCTGAATACCTATATTGTCTAGGCCTATTTCTTGTTACAGTACTTGGTTGTTGAAATATTTTATTCACACAATGTGTCTCTTTACAGAAAATGTTACAACAAAGGCTTCAAAAAAGGGGTTTAAGAAACCCACACATGTGATCTGTCGTCGATCCAATCCTTCAAATGACACATTAATGGAAGAGGGTTCTAACACAGAAGATGGTTCTAAAAAAACACGGAAGAGGGCTTCTCCAAAACAGACAATGCCATCTCCAAGGATCACCATTAAGTTTCCATCTGAAGCAGCAAGGAAAAAGGAAGGTATTGGTCCTCCAAAAGCAGAGCAGAAAACGAAAGGACTAAAATTCCCATCAAAAGCAAAGAAAATACAAGGTGCCCAAATATCCCATGTCCATGTGAAATTAAAGAAAAGTAAAGAAGTTGCTGGAGAAGCACCTGTCTGTGTGGAAGAGACTTTAATAACCAAGCGCCGTGGCCGCTCTGCGAACAAAACTGTAGATTCCAGTGTTCCTGAGAAGTCTGTAGTTCAACATCTTGACCAAAAATCAGGTGTCAAGTCTCGAAAAGTTGCATGCAAGTTGGATTCTGCACAGAAAGTTGAAAATGTGACATTAAGTGCAGAGAATGTCAATTTGAAACAAAAGGAAAGAAAACTTGAAGACAGCACCAGGACATGCCACAGAACCAGTACTCTGCAGCCAAATGATGTTGGGAGATCAATGAAAAAGCAAGATCAGGGTATAAAAGGCTCTGCAGAATCTGTTTTTGAGTCCTCAGCTTTGGATGACTTGAGTGTCCAAAAAGTGTCATTGTCCAAAAAGAAAAAGAATAAACGAAAAAAGAAGTACCGCAAAGATTCTGAAAATAATACTATAACCCCTATTGCTGAAAATGCACATTCATCTGTTGATTCAGAAATGGAACGTTTTAAAAATGGCATAGACATGGGAATCCCTGGGTTAAAGTTGACAAGGGTCAGAAATACCAAATCCACATCAAGAAAAAAGCGTAATAAGTTTGTATGGACTCTGACATTGGTCCAAGGCAAAAGTAGGGCCAATCAGATGCAAGAGGTGGAAAATTCAAGTACAGGCAATTCTGGTATAGATTCTCTTCAGATGCATACTTCCCCTCCAAATGAATCACTTCTTCCTCTTAGTGAACATCCACCAGGTGAAGAGACTACAATTGAAAAGTCTTCTGTCAAATGCAAAGATCAAGATGAGTCATCTAGACAAAGTGAAGAGGTAAACAACTTGTCTCATGAGCTGGAAACTCAAGGGACGACTTCACCAGCCACAATGGAAGCCACTGAGGAAGAGAATGAAGAGTTGCATTCTAAAGAGGTCGTCCCACCCCTTCAGATTAAGGTTGTTTCCACACCAGGAAAATGTAACAGTTTAAAACAGTCTTTTTTAATTCATCAAGTCTCTCAGCCTCAGAGGGAGGAAGAATCATCTACTAAAGATTTTTCAGAAACAACAAAGATGACTGAAAGCTGTTCTCCAATTCCACCAAGTAAACAGAGCTCAGCTCTCAGCACCATGCGAAAGAAACGCTCAAGGCATAAACCATGGACAACCTACAAACGTAAGCCCAAAAAAAGCTCTGAGGAGCAAACTAGAACTCTTTTTCCTGTGGAATCCATTTGTGATCCATCAACATCAACAGTCCTGGAACAGAAAAATAGCCAGGGTGGATTTTCAGGGGTAAAATCAGGGCCAGGTGAAAATAAGCCCCAGGTCACTGATATAGCAGATACTCAGAATGCAGAGCTGTCAGAGCCTCTTTTGCTGGAGTCAGTCCCATGCAAATCATCTACTTTCCCAGATGTCCAAACAGAAATAAAAAAAGAAAGTGAAAAGCAATCCCTAAAAGATAAAGAGGTGTTGGTGTTTGAGCCTTCAAGCAATGAAGATCCAGAAAAAGAAACCCATACAAAGTTGCCACTCAGACATGGCAAGAGAAGACGCAGGGTTTTGATTGGACGAAGGATGAAACTGCAAAAGCCAAAAGTGATGCAAGGGAAATTGACAAAGAATAATGATGGCTGTTCCACAGCATCCTCGTCCACCCCCGTCAGTAAATTAATTGGTGTGCTCAAGACCAAATATCGGAAAAGACGGTACAAAGCCAGCATGGATGCTACATCTAAACAAAGGGACAAGGTCTTTAGTGGAGAGGGTGGGGGTGGTGCTGTTGATGAAGCTGTTTCTGATTCTATAGCAAGTCCGCTTGGAAAATCAAAGTGTCTCAAAAATATAAAGCATTTCATCATGCCAGTTGTTAGTGCTCGATCCTCTCGAGTGATTAAGACTCCGAAGAGGTTTATGGATGATGCTGGTATGTCTGTTCTTCCACGTAGAAACTCCCCAAAGAAAGGACACCAATGTAATGTGCAGTCAAAGATGCAGAAGAGAAACTATGATTTATCTGGCACAGAAGCCAAGTCTGTATTTCAAGTGAAGGAGGAGGAAGAGGACGAGTTCACAGAATCTCAGTTAAATGTTGATGTCTCAGCTACCCCAGTGAGTCAAAAGGATTTGGATACATGCAGTAGTAGAATGAATCCACAGAATGCATCTCAGAAGATTGTTGGAAAAAGAAGATCTCTTTTGAGAGACCCAAGTTTTAAATGGCATGCGCTTGGAGAAGAAGTGTATACATTAGACAAAAACCTTGAATATGATTATGAAAGTTTTCTTGGTACCAAAGAGTTCCAAACTCTGATCAACTCTGACCCATCCACTTTACCACTCTCCATCCAGGAGAAGAAAACATCTAAAAAGTTCAACAAGAAAATGTCAAACCTGAAGAAATCCAAGAGGCTGAAGAAACTAAATCAGGGACAAACATGCAGTAAGAGGAAAAAGATTACACACAATATGATTGGAAATACTCAACCATTACCCTGTGATGTAGACAAAATCAAACAAGAGGAATGTGCAAGTGGATGCACTCCAGATCGCTCCCCTTCCAAGAGTGATAAATCAAAGTTGAAGATAGAAGACCTTGATACTCCGGGAGTTGTACGAAAGGTCTCAGTTAGTGTGCGTGCTCTCAGCTCCAAGCTCTTGGCGATGCAGTACGGTGCACATGAAGAGGTTTTTGAGATGAATTCCCTTCCAGAAAACATACTGGGTCAGTAAATTGTTCCTGTTTCAATCATTTTTGTGACTGCTCTCGTGCATTACGCATTGCTAAATATTTTATATTTCTGTAAATTGAAGTTAGCAATCTTTTACATTGATAGAAAAAAAGGTGTCGCTTACAGCAGTGTTAAGTGCATTAGTTCAAGCATGGGTTCAAACAAGATGTTGATTATTGAATGACTTGCCCGTTTACACAACACCAGTGGAAGGGTGGGCAACTGAAATTATGTTATGTTGATATTTCAGATTCAGATGATAGCCCTGTGGTCTCTGAAATCAGCAAAGTTTCACAGCAGAATGACTTTGAAACGAGGGTGGACAATAAGCTTTTGAATTCCGAAGAGAAGGTTACATCACACCGTGTTCGCCTCACAGGTGCAAACAAAAGGATGTTCAACCTTCTCAAGAAAGCCAAAGTTCAACTCATCAAGATTGATCAGCAGAAACAGCTCAAGTCTGTTGGGGTATGTGGACTTACACAATATATGTGTCTTCACAATTACTCTAGATTTGTCATTTATTAAGTCTTAGTGAATCAGTGGAACTGTGTCAGAAACTGGTATTATTAACTGGAAGTATTAACGTTGTAAATCCCTAATGATTTATCATCATGTCATTGTGCCCAGCTTGTTACAGGTTCATTTGCATCACAGGAAGGTGCTCTCGGAGTGACAAAACGACAAAGAGGGAAGCATAAGAAGCTTGCCAAGTTAGAAAATAGAGATTGTACAGTAGAACAGGTACAACTCTCAAACTCAAAATTGACTCAAATTGACTTCACTAGTAATCAGATAAGCTTGTAATACACAACAATTGTAATAAAAACATGTCTCCACAAAATAGGCAGACTTAGTCAGAATTGGAAATTAAGAGAATTATCACACTTCAAAAAAGTTGTCAAGATAAACTTATTGTGTAATGAACAATGCCCAGTCTCTAGTTGTATTTACGCATGAGATAAACTCCTGAAGTTCTCTTCTCATTACCATGTGAACACGATGATTGGAGAGAGTTATTCATCACTAGGAAGGTGTGAAATTAGTCAGTAGTGCTGGGCGGTATGACCAAAAATGTATATCACGGTATTTTTCTAAATTCTTACGGTTTCACGGTATATGACAGTATTTTTTTTCCATGCATAATCAGATGTTCACAGCATTTTCTACAGGTTGATAGATGAATTGCTGCAGTACATTGACTAAGGATGGTCTATTTTACTGTCATGATGTAGAATAACTCCACACTAGTGGTAATGCAGTTTTGCATGACCCCAGAAAATGATGCTGTTTACAAAGAGCCACTCATAATTCTAATGAAGAATCTAATCAGAATGCAAAGACAAGTGCAGTCAAAATACAGAACTTTTACTGTGCAAATTTCACAAACATCGTGTAGCCTATGAAACTAATACAAAAAGTAGTGCAACTTTATACTTTTTTGAAAATTATACAATTTAAAATGAAACCTCTCTGCTAATATGCTTACTCTGTCAAATAGGCCTGTCTTCTGATTAGACTCTGTCAAATCAGAAACATGCCTTATTGTTATTGTGTGGTTTACATGACGTTAGTGGTAGGCTAACGTTAACTTCATGTGGATGTGGATGTCTTGTTAGCCTGCCATGAGCTTCAGTTCGGTTCGCTAGGCAAAACATTAACAAAAAAGTTTGTTTTGGTGCACTGATGACAGTCAGGATTATTTCTAACTAGCCAGCTAGTATTGCTCAGTGCATGTCTATAACATGCTTTACTTGCTACCTGGATAATTTCAGCGAATATTCTTAAGGTGAGATGAATGATAAGCTCATTAAACTTCACTGTGGGTTGCTAACTAACGACATCACCTACTAGCCAGCTAGCTACAGCTGTTCTCAATAGAATTTTCGTGACGGTAAATCCCTTTCAATGCAGTATCCCTTAACGTTTTTCCTTAACTAAAGAAACAATTTAAGGTATTCTGTGTAACACCCTTAAATAAACCTCTTATCTAAGGAGAAATTAAGCCTTAAGGGTCATACTTCAGGGGAAAAACTTCAGGTGTTTTGTGTTTACCCTCATGCGTGGCATCATGCGTGCGTGTGAAAAAAGTCCCGTCTGAAACACTGTCGCGCGGCACAGCGTTCCAAACGTTGTGTAATCATATACACCGGTATATTAAAAATACATATCATAACGAACATATACACCGGTATACGGTGTGAACCGGTATACCGCCCAGCACTTTTAGTCAGCTAAACATTTCAACGAGGCTACCCTTGCCAACCAACACCAAAACACAAGTCCATTAAACTATTATTTTATCAATGTGCAATGCCAATAGAACATTTGTGCAGAGCAGGCAGCTCAATGATCCTTGACCTGAAGTCAGATAAGCATAACTTTGGAATCACTAGTTCAAACGCTGTACTGGGTTGACAGACAGGGCAGTTAAATCGGCAAATATACTTAATTGTGAGGTCAAGGCTATCCGCAGTCTTTAAGAATAGCAGCTTTAGCTCAATTTTGTATAGAGGCTCACTAGACAGAGCTTTCAACACATGCAAGGTCTCAGAGCTACTGAAACCAGTGGCCAGAGTTGGTCTGCTGATTGTGTTGATTTTTTTTTCAACATTGATTTTTTTTTTTTAGATTTGTTAGCAAGAAATAAACACTGTACCATCTGATTATACCATTATCGTATTCAACTGGTGGTTTTTTTTTTCCCTTCATTGTCAGGATGTTCGAAGAGCTGGACCTCGAATTAAGCATGTGTGTCGAGCTGCTGCAGTTGCTCTGGGTCAACCACGTGCCATGATACCTGATGATATCCCACGTCTAAGTGCTTTGCCTCTACATGAACGTTCAGGCATTTCCCCCTCACTCATGGCACAAGGTAAACTGCAGTGAAAAAATGGTTCATTCCTCTTATCGGCTACTTCTAAAAAGTAATGGGTTCTTTGCATACACACACACACACACATAAACATGCACACACACACACAAAGACACACTTGTGCACACCCACACACACACACGGTACACATGCACGCATGCACACACACACACACGTATACATGTACATGCAAACATTTTCTACTAGTTTTAGAAGTAATGTGCAAGTAACTTGAAATGTAAAGTAGAATGACAGAAGTATAGGCCTTTAGGCTTCCCAGGTAGGCTAAATATCACCCCCTATTTTCCCAGTGTCCTTTGGTATGCAACGTAACATCATAGTTAACAACACAACACTCAATGTTCGTTGACATGTCATTGGCGAAATTGAACATTAGGCCTACTAGAGATTAGATTTGGTGATGGCCTTGTAGTCTGACTGGCTCATATTCAGTGAGGTGAAGTTTCATGCAAGAATTGAGGCTGTCATCATTTAAGGGCAATTCCACGCAAAACTGTCATATCCATAATGCCAACTAAGTACAGTTTTGCACGGAATTGCCCTTAAACGTCAGGTGTAGGTTTGTGTTTATATTTTTTGTTTAGATTTCTCACATGCAAGTGGAACCGAACGGGGTTAGCACAGCAATACTAACTCGTTGCAGTATACAATATATAACGGGCAGTTCATTTCGCGTTTTTAGAATCGGTCTCCGGATGAAATCTTTCCCATTTCAGCCCACTTGTGCTCGCTCGCAAGCTTTGCTCGCTGACATTTCCTTTTTGACGTTTTCCTTATCTAGCCTACAGCATACATCAGCAATAACAATTAAAATGTTCTTGTTGACTGAAATGGAGGGAAATCTGTGATTTTGTTTGATATTGACATGGCAGCGAGCCACGAAAGTTACAATATTGTGAAAGCTATGGTTACGGAGTCAAGTGAGGTGGAAAGTTATATTAAATTACTCAGATAGACCTACATATTTGCCACGAAGCCTTGTCATTTAAATTTTTTTGTTCATCTTTTGCCAACCCATTTCGTCCGAGAGCCCCAGCAATGCAACAAAAGAGCCACTGGTGGATCATGAGTCCCAGGTTCCCAACCTATGCCGTAAATCAACATGCTCACCAAATATTCACATTTCTACTCATTAGTAATAAATGCTTTGATAATGGATGCAAAAATTACTTATTGTGCACTTTTGAAGCTCTGATTTACAGCCTCTTGTCTTCTAAAAGCATCCGGCAGTGGCTTTTTCATTTTTTTACATGTCACGGCATACTCTATGCCTGAGGCTTATTGTGTTTAAACTGCGAATTGCCTCCACTTTCGGCAAACTTTGTGTTCCACGCAGTTCTGGGGTAGCGACTGCAACATTCGTAGTTCATGGAGTTCGTCTCCTTACAGTACCTCAACCAGCTGAATTCTCGCAGCCAGTCTTCCCGAAAATGGTTGGTTTGGGCCTTTTTCGCCACACAAACCTCTGACTCTGAATCATCATCCGACTGTGACACTAGACTCTGGCACTAGCACACTAGCCGCAGGTCAGAAGAACGAGTCAATAGTTTGCTTGCTCATTGTTCAGACGCACGTAGCAGGTTGTGATACCTGTCTTCTTCCCACAGACGTTTACACACGCTCAATTATCTCTAGGACCCCCTCCACTAGGGGTGTCACAATTCTCCAAATCCTCGATTCGATTTAATTTTCGATTTTAAAGTCACGATTCGTTTCAATTTTTTAACTTTTGTTTAATATTACTATTAATGCATTCCTTATATGTTACTTACTCTTTTTTTGGCCTTTTCCGTTTCCAACCACGAGGTTGTAATGTAAACAGAACAAACATTAGGCTAAACAGAGACGTGAACATAGTGAAATGAAACGACACAGAATGATAATTTGATTGTTTCAGCACACTCCGAAGAGACCCAAGGTTTGTGACCCAATGTGCATTTTAAGCCTTAAAGTAATTTGTAACTAGATCATCTTTTTACTTGCTAAGTTAGTGTTAATTGACGTGAATGAATGACAAAATACTTCCACACAGTGGTTTCAGAGTAGCAAGAAGGGCTTTGGTAGGTTGATTTTAACTTGCTGCAGCCTAAAATTAGAGGAGTGTTGACGCCGCAGTTCAGCACGTGCATGTGCGTCTTGGCCAAGGGGGCAGGCGAATGTTCAGAGAGCGTAGACACTATGGCGGATCTGAGGCTAAATAGTAGACCAGTTCCACCTAGCCATCCCATTAAACCCCATTCAATTTGGCGCCACTTTGACATCAAATAAATAAAGTTACAGCTGAAGCGTTTTAAGCCTTTATATATAACTTTAGACAGTAGCAGTATATAACAGTAGCACTTTTAGCTCCAGCTCATTGAATCAGATTAGACCGTTAGCATCTGACTCAGAGAACGGCTGGATGAACTGGGGAAAGGTAAAACTCACTTGTTTAACTTGAGGAGAAATGGAAAATGAGTGGAATATCCCTTAAAGTGGTTGGCTGGTGGTATGAGCGTTCATTCAATGCATGCATGTCTACGCGAGAGACACTGAAACCAATCGATAACGTTGGTATAGCAAAGCTCCGCTTCAGCCTGTTGGAAGGCCATATAACGACATTTAATAGAAGTTGAGTCTTGCAACTTCCATAAAAACGAAACAGAGACAGGATAATTCACTGTCTTACATTGAATATTGTATAATATTGTATAGTATTTCTCATGCAAGTGTCATATGCATAGTAAAGCGGTGTTTTGATGTGCATGATGTGCAAGCTTTGACTGCTTCGAAGTGCATGTATAACAAAATAGCATAACAATAATAGTTGACATAATGATAATCATAATTATAATTGTATGTACCCAGATAAATAGATTAGACTAGGACTAGTCCTTAGACTAGGGGTGTGGGTGTGTGTGTATCTTGATGTGCCCTATGATCCCAAAGTCTGCCATGATCAGTTTCAAAAAGGCAAACCGATTATTGGGTCATTCCGTGTGAAATCGGATAGAGATTCACAGGCTCTCTGCACTGATAGTTGCACAAATCAATTGAAATCTACCCTATTTAAAAACTAGGCCTTGTCGGTTACATTGCCATTTTCGTCTATAGGCAAAATATTGTTAATTGTTTTTATATTAAAAAAATGAAACCGTACCTTTATCGTGGGCCAAAAAGCGTGATCCATACCGAAGTGTGGGCACACTGTACTGTTGCATCCCTAGTTGGCAGTGAATGGATTGAAAATCTATGTATGAAATCTTTTTGAAAAAATCTATTTGACTTTGTTATTGCCCAAATTATAAATTCTAATAACAATGTGTTTGATTTGAGGCTGCAACTTCAATTCAGTTGCATTGTTATATTGGTTTCTTTTGTTTATGTTAATGAGCAATTCACACTCTTGGAATATCCCACTGAAATCATCAATGCGTCTTCTACAGTTTGAGAGGACACTGCTGTGTTGTAGAGGAAAACTGATTACGTTAAAGGATTCACAAAATGAAATCCCATGAAATTACTTTTGTAATGGTATTCTGTTATTTTCTTGTATTAAATTTTAGGTGTAGGATCACTTTCGGATCCAGAGAGCCCTGACTTACCTGAACAAAAGCCCCTCAAATTCCGTCGCCCCTCACGGAACTGCTTTGGGTTACGCTCAAGGAGATGTGGCGAGTGCAAGGGTTGTTTGCATACAGAAGATTGTGGGAAGTGCATGAACTGCCTCGATAAACCTAAATTCGGTGGGCCCAACACCAAAAGGCAGTGCTGTGTGTAAGTATTTGGTAGCTATCCCTAATATTGGTGCGGCAGTCTCATTATTTAACATTTGTTTTGAAAGTATGTCTCCTTTCTCATGGAACTACATGTCAGTATAACATAAGGTTTGTAGCTCTCCTCAAAAACACATAAACTATAAATCATTTTCTATGCTTAAAGAATGAAGAGGTGTGACCAGATAGAGGAAAGGAAGGCATTGCGTCTCTCAGGAAAATTACATAAAGGTAAGCCTAATTATAGTCCATGATATATTTAGTCAGTTGCAGATTAACATATTTATACTAAGGGTGTGCACAGATTGTCGAATAATCGGTTAACCACTTGAGATATACTACTGTATTTTCCGGACTATAAGTCGCACCGGAGTATAAGTTGCACCAGTCAAAAAATGTGTCATGAAGAGGAAAAAAACATATATATGAATATATATATATATCTTGCACCTGAGTCGCAGGACCAGCCAAACTATGAAAAAAAGTAAAAAAACGTATAGTTCGGAAAATACGGTATTCGAATTTTAATATCCCTAATTCAGCTATTCTAAAAGTCACAGAATTGTGGCAGTTGTGCTACTATGGTAGCATAGCATAGCATAGAAGTCACGCTATCGTGGTAAAAGTTCTGCTACCATGTTACTGCTGATTAAGTTTGACAGTGGTTCTGAGACAGGCTCCATCTTGCTCCTATTATTTGGCATTGCAGTGACCACATTTACCTCACTACATTTTCCTCAGGATAAAGTTTCTGTCTGTCATTCTGCCTGATGCCTCTCTTTAAACTTGTTGGCTAGGCACATGCAGTTAACTATTAAATATTGGGCTCATATCAATATTGTGACTATATCATTGGCCACTCCTACATAAAACATAACATTGAGATTTTGTTTCTTACCAGTATTACATTTTACAGCAAAACTCTATGCTGTTAATATCACTGGGGATCGATCGTTATGTGGTCAGTTCTAAGAAGGCAGTTTGTGAAGGCAACAGTTTGGTCTTAAGTCTAGATTTAAAACTGGCTACAGTTGGGGCCTTTTTGATTACATCCGAAAGTTGGTTCCAGAGGTGAACCACATAGCAGCTAAAAGCTGCTTCACCATGATTAGTTCTAACAGCAGGTTTTACTAACAGGTTTTTCTGACCTGAGACCTGAGAGGTCAAGGAGGTGTGTGTACTGCTGAAGCATGTCTGATAGGTATTTAGGTCCTGCTCCATTTACTGACTTAAAAACAAGCAGTAATGCTTAAAGTCAATTCTGTGACTTACTGGAAAGCCAATGCAGGGACTTAAGAATTGGAGTAACGTGGTCAGTTTTTATGCTGCTGTTGCCTGCTGCTGTTTTAATGCTGCTTTCATTTACACTAGTGGGATTGGGTTCTTTAGTCTTTCATACTATGGAAATTAAGTGTCTAGCCCATGGTTAAGTTGATTGCTAGGATGAAGGAAGCTGAATAGAATTGTACCAGAAGTCCACGTTATGCTGGGTTTAATTTGGGTCGTCTGTACTTTCTCAGCTGTACCACTTAGTTTTTAATGTTTGCCAGTGTCTTGCCAATTTCAATAACAAAACTATTATTCATAGGCCATTTAAAGCGCAAACGTACGAGTCAGAGTGGTGGCCATTCCAGCACTGAGGAAGGAGAGGGTCTAGAAGGCATGGAGGAAGTTGGCGACAGCCCATCAGTGCGTAAACAGCCCAGACGTTGTGTGAGGCCAAGGTCCTACTGTGACTTGCTTGATTATGACTCTGATCTGGACATCACAATCTCCCAGTCCACTCCACCAGCTAAACGCAAGGGACTTGGCATCCGCAGCACTGGTAAATTTAAATTCCTCTTATTTCCAGTTATATTCCCTCCTATTGTGATAATTTTTGTCTGGTTGAAAATTAGCATTGAAAGCAGATGATCATTGTAACAGATGTTTATGTATTTGTTGAATAGATTAATATCTAATTGTATTTCAATATTTTTTACACAAATGTAAAGTGATAATGGACAGCATCGCTGTTTATATTTTAACTTTTACAAAATAGCCCAAAGCAGGCTACAGTGGTTTCAAATGGTTTACAGCAGACTTGAGTCGACACTAGGTCTACATGCTTGGGCATTATCAATCCATTTGACAAGGGCGGCTTCCACTACAGAGGTGTTTTCATATTCTGTGTTCCTCATTCATTTTTGCCTTCGGTGCAACTTTTGATTATGCTACCCACTTCTTGACAGTTGTGATTTTAGTAGCCATTGAGCCATATTAGCCATTGGCTAATAGACAATGAAAATCCTGTTGATGAATAAAGAAAATAAATTTGCAAGCTTGTTCAATGTAGGTACAAATGACACTCAGAAAATTGCAGCCGAACAAACTGGAGTTGAACATTTATTTGTTACTAGAAATGTAATGCCAGAGGAATTACAATAGTGGATGGAAAGCTGCTGGCTTAATGTTGGTGGGGAGATTCCTGGAAAAAAAAACATTGAACCGCTTAATCTTTGAGTTCATACAAAACCTCTTACCGAAAAACCTTGTGTGTCTGGCGTTCTTGAGATATCACACTCAAGGTGGGTTTGACCCTGACATTTGACTTCATCATTGAGTCCATACAAATATTCACACCAAATTGGAAGCATGTAGCCTACGTCAAGCCGTTCTGAAGTTGTGGCACAAGCACGAAAGCTGGCCTTTGGAAAATGTATAGAAAGCCTAATTGTATGCAATGCAATAGGCTACCTGCAAAACGGGGCTTTCAGTTGGTGGTGTTGACTGCTTATTCTGCACCCAGATAACAATTAGTCATTGAATATATGTTAATTCAACATTAGGCTACTTTGTCAACGTTAAAATCATTGAATCAACGTCGCACTGCAACATTGATTCTACATCACTTTTGCACCCTTCATTAATACTGAAGCAACGTTGAAATTCTAACTACAGATCAACGGGATTTCAATGGTATTTCCACTAAAATAACATTGAAACAATGTTGAAAGTACAACCATACTAAAGATCTCCGTGATTTCAATGGTATTTCAATTGATATTAAACCTCAGTAAACCACTATTAGCCCAATCTGGCAAAATATTGGGAAATTCATATCCTGCTTTATCTACAACCAGGATAAATTTGGCTAGGCCTAGGTATGTCTGGTTTAGGCTATACAAGCTTGCATAAATAACCATTGACAACTTGTTATCAGTTAGCAAGTGCATTTATTCACTCCATCTAGAAATTCATGTGTGCTGTGCTTTTCTGCCATCCATTCACTTTAGCATCCATAGCAGTTGCAGTCAGCCTGATCCTCCAGTAGCAGAGTGAAGTGGCACCTAACAGAAATAGAAGGGGGCGGGGGAAGAGACTGTTGTTAGATAAATTTGTTCAACTGAACAACAAACTAAGAGCTAAGCCTACAATCAAGTCATTTTATGCGACAACCTACCACTCATACAAACGTAGTTCAAGACGAAGGCTAAGTTTCAGCCAGTGACTGTTTGCCATAGAAGGCTATTACCCTCGTCAGGCCAGCTACTGTGTGAAAGGCAACTGACAATTTGAGTGTGAAGGCTTAGCACTACCGCCGCCACTGCACACAACCATAAAAACATTCCCGAGTTCTAGCTAACGTAATATAACTTACCTACTGAATCCTCGGTTATCGCTTAATGAAGTTATGAACTTACTCAACGTAATATCAATATTATCAAACTAACTAGAGTTAAACGTAACATCCTCTCTAGACGTAGCAGCTACGAGTGTGTTGCTAATTGATGGCAGCTAACGCCAGCTTGTTTGCTTACTTGTCTCTCTGAGTCGTTAAAAACAGACTTCACACAGATGCTCCATTCAAATAGAAAATACAAATGAATTGTAACTTACATTGGGTGTGGTAGGAAAACGTCCGTTTCGTCGTAGTTTGTTGGACGAAGCAGACACCAAGAATGTAAACTGTCTTGAAGAGAATTGATCTGTCGCTAAGCGCCACCCTTAGAACGCTGATGAGCCAATGACAGTTCAGCCTCAGCGGGACTCGGACATCAGCTCGGACAACTCCATAGGAAACAACAGGGAGGAGGCATAAAATGACAAATTAATGGTTATTTATGGAGTTTATTAACTAAACTAAACTTAATGGTTATTTATGGAGTTTATTAACTAAAACCCAGACGGATAACCATTGTCAAACGTTTTGCATGTGGGACGTGTAATACTGATAGCCGGTACCCCGAGAGGCTAGAAAACGGGGTATATTTCCATCAACAGTAGCCTACAGGACGTCTCTCGCGTTTGCAACAGCTCGACGTAATGTAGGCTACTAAGCCAACAATGTGGGCACAGGTTCCCTGTTAAATCCCAAGATGAAAATGCTCATTAACCAACTACTATATTCTTACTACATCAAATATTAACGTAACCTAACATATCTTAGTATCAATCTTCCGCTAGCTAGCTAGCATTAACGTCAGTGGTTTTTGCATGATGATTTGCACGGCTACTTGCCACAACTGCTTGTCACCTTGTATGTATTCTAAAGTTTTGAATACACCCCTCCATAGCATAATTAAGTCCCTTTTGATAGCTTCTGGAGGAAAGTAAATCCTTTATCGACCAAAACGTCCTCAAAGCCTGCTTTCATATACTGTCAGCTGCCATTGTCCACAATGTATTTCTAATCAAGTCTGGTTTGTTTGTCCGAGTTTTCACACGGTAACAATGGAGGGCGGAGCTTAGCGACAGGTCAATTGAGCAGTGTGGTTCAAAAGCGATTAATTACAGGATGTGTAGGACTAGTTTAGGGAGCGCCTGATTGTATGCAGGTAGACCCGCACCTGATTACTTTACGACCCTTCTAAATGAGCCTCCTTTGTGATGTCATACAGAGAAAAATTATTTCTCAAAAAGTATAAAAAAATCTGAAATGATAACTCTCTTGTCCAACTCTAGACCTACACAACGGTTATTTCAACATGTCTGTATGTTAAGCGGTTAGAGCCGCATTAATTACTGAAAAGGTAAAAAGAAAAGGTTATAATAAGAAGAAGCCAGGAGATTTCAAGATAGTGGATTCCATCCACTATATTAAGAGCGCTAAATAGGCCAAATGTAAGTACAGTATCAGTATTGCATATTTGATTGACAAACTTGTGTGACATTTTAGAGGAGACTGAGGCTAAAGCATACATCTACAGTAATTATACACAGAAACATAAAATGTATCAAATGCATACAGAATTTTACCTGCATGATGTAAGCATTGTGACCAAGTTAAAATCTTGTCAACATTTTATTAATGTAACATGCAAAAATGAGGTGAGGTAGTTGCGCATGATGTTCAAACTTCACCATCAGGAACATAGGAAGTATTGCGTCCTATGTCTAATAATCATGAAATTTAGCACACACAACAGAGTGCATTTGACAAACACATCACATGTGAGTGCATTATTTAAATGTAAATGTAACGGGTCACTGGACCAAACATGCATAGGCTTTTTGTCGCCGCTTGCAACTATATTTGCCATAGTATCCCAGTAGGTTATCCTGCTCTATAGCCTGAAAGACCTGCTGCAAATGTAATTCACAATCTCCCTGTAGGCTAGTCTGCCTTATAACCCAAGAGCCTTGTTGAATTCATGAGATTGTTTTGTCTTTGTGCTGCATTTGTTTGACCAAAGGATTTTGTGAATGTTCCAGGTAGGCTGTGTGAGTACTCATTGTAGGCTATGCTGTCTTGTGTGATGAAAGAGGACATTCTGTTCTGGTTTTTCTCCACCTAGCAATATGGGCTCCAGAACGTCATTTCTCAGAGGTGTTCACGCTGATGTACCCTCTGACATCAGCAAATCTAAATTCATCATAGACAAATGGCAAACACAACAAACAATTTAGTCATTCTATGATTTAGCCTTTAACTGTATGTAATAGTTAATGCTGCCACTATGAAATTACTTATTGGTCGTATAGCAGAATGTGAATTAACAACCATTTTGATGTGATGTTTATTTAGCATGTAAAGTGCAAACCAGCAAGAAGAGGGCTGCATGCCACTGTATTAAATAAAATACAAATAATGGAGGAGTGCGTTCAACACAAACCAAATCCTACAGAATTTCACATAGCTCCTTTTATGCAGTCATTTCAGCAATGAGTATTGATCCCAAGATCAGTAAGGACAATATTGAGTAGCTGCACCAAATGTAATTTGTTGTCTCTTATTTTTCTAGATGAATTCTTGGGAGATTATTTGGACGACGAAGCTGCACGACATCGCAAGCCAATCTATCATAGAGGATCATCTGGACGGCGTAAAATAGAAAAGGTGATGAAAAAAGGTGATGGGGGGGCCTACTGGTTAGGGCTTCGGGCTTGTACCCGGAGGGTTGCCGGTTCGAACCCCAACCAGTAGGAGCGGCTGAAGGGCCCTTGAGCAAGGCACCTAACCCCTCACTGCTCCCCGATCGCCGCTGTTGTTGTAGGCAGCTCACTGCGCCGGGATTAGTGTGTGCTTCACCTCACTGTTCACTGTGTGCTGAGTGTGTTTCACTAATTCATGGATTGGGATAAATGCAGAGACCAAATTTCCCTCACGGGATCAAAAGAGTATACTTATATACCTATACTTTAAAAAATACAGTATTGTGCGTTGACAATGATTGGAGAGAAGTTATTAGGCTCACTTTAAATTATGTTTACTTTAGGGCTGTCAAATGGATGTGCTTCACCTCACTGTGTGTACACTGCGTGCTGTGTGTGTTTCACTAATTCACGGATTGGGATAAATGCAGAGACCAAATTTCCCTCACGGGATCAAAAGAGTATACTTATACTATATATACAAATGGTTAAAAATCAAATTAATTAATCGCAACTTTGCTGTGATTAATTGCAATTAATTTCTTTCTTCAAATTAAGCCTTTAAAATCATTGAATTAATGTAGAATCAACAAGGAATTAGCATGCTATTGTTCAATATTTTAACTAAGATTCTGCTCAGAACAAGCAAACACATTTCCAACTAGAAAATGCAATTCCAGGGAATTACCATTGCATGTAAATGTAAAAAAGCTGCTGTGTATAACATTAAATTACTTACAGTATGATTATTCAGATTACATAGACGTGTCCAGTATTCTTGAAAACCACTTACTTGATTAGATGTTAGCTTAGAGTATATGACAGTCAGTAAAAATAAATTGTTAATTCAATATTGATCAACATTCTTTTTTTTAATACAGCAGAATGATACTCAGAATACACTAATGAACACTTAACAACCAATGTAAGCTTGAAGTAAAAAAAAATCACAGTTGTGTGTGTGTGTGTGTGTATGTGTGTGTGTGTGTGTGTGTGTATGTATATATATATATATATATATATATATATATATATATATATATATATATATATATATATATATATATATATATATATATATATATATATATATATATATATATATATATATACAGAACTTGATAATGCCAATCATATTATCCTAAGACGGATCTATTTATCAGTGGTAATTCTGAAATGGCAGCAAGAGCTAGAGGTCTCAGTTAATTGTAATAAATAGGTCACTTTTGATGGTGATATAGACTGAAGAACAAGATTCAGCCCTTCAGATGATCAGTTTTAGACAGAACTTAGGTTAGAATCTTAATTTTCACACAGCACAGCTCAGGTCTAAAAACAGAGGTCTAACAGCATAGCTAAGTTTCACAGATGTCACAGCACATGATTCAAATGTATGCATGCTTCATATAGTTGTCGGCATAGTCCTCCTGCAACAATATAATACTCAGAATGTCTCAGTGTAGATCTCAGATCTACGTCTATAGTTCAAAGGTATGTGCAGATATGTTGAGATATGGTCACATGTTTTTAGGAATGAATGTAAGTGTTAATGTCAGCGATGTATGGTTGGCAGGATGTGCACACAGACAGGCACACACGAAATGTAATACACGGTCACCACCACACTGGTCTGGCCTGGTCTGGAACCTAAAAGACAAAAGCAAACAAGTTAGTTATACCAAAAACAAGGAATGTTTACAATTGTTCAAAACTTAGATATTTAAGTGAGATTGTTGCACCATAAATTTGTAATGGTAGTTAAATATACTAGCCTATAGTATTGCAAACAAAGCAACACTTTGTGTTTTTTCATTTCAGTTTAGGGATAGTTGGTAGCCAAACAGTTTCAAGTAAACAGCTTAGAACACTTTGTAGGCAAAGGGTGTGTTGTTGCTGTTGATAATCATCAACTGAGTCTTAAGGATGGACCATTCTGATATTATGTATCTTGATAACCAACTACAATAGTTTATACAGCTTGCTAGGTCTGTCATCCACATTTTTTTCTACAGATTACGATGTAGACCTACTGGTAATACTTTACTTGACGGGTGAGTTCATAACACATTCATAGCAGCTGTCATAAACTGCACATAAAGCATTCATGACTGTTTCATGAGACATGACTCAACATTCATACCAAACCTTTCATGAATGTGGAAGACGGAACGACGACAACTTGTCAAAATAAAAGTCCAACAATCGCAAAGCAGCATTGCCATTTTTGTTCCAAACCTCTTACCTGATCACATCACATCTGAGTCAATGGGCTGTTTTATGATGTAACCTTTGCAGATGATTTCTCATCTTTTGCTACTGGGAATGTCCAACCTTTCCAGGTTACACAAATACGGGTCAGCTGAATGTAGGCTAGTTTACCTCCCAGTGTTAAACTCGGTGATTATGAATACTTCACAACTTGTATAGTAAAGTGACATTCCATGAAGACTTCATTAGATATATTTATGAAATATTTACAAAGGCTGGAGAGAAAAATGACAATGTGCCTTTGCGATTGTTGGACTTTTATTTTGACAAGTTGTCATTCTGTCTTCCACATTCATGAAAGGTTTGGTATGAATGTTGAGTCATGTCTCATGAAAGTCATGAATGCTTTATATGCAGTTTATGACAGCTGCTATGAATGTGTTATGAACTCACCCGTCAAGTAAAGTGTTACCGACCTACTCTAGGATGTACTACAACTTGGAAGCTTGATTCGTGTGCCAGGCTACACTTTAAATTTTAGGCCAGAATAATGCAGAAATTAGTAACGTTAGCCTAGGCCAAGTAAACATACTCTGTAGCCTATGTTGACGACACAAACGTTATACCTCAACTTCTGTACGTGTGTTTTAACAATACTTTGGTCATATGGTCCGTTTCCAAACAGTATGGCTTTTATCAGGTCCCTTTCCACAGGTGTATTTAATCAAGAGCCAGATAGTATCTGTACAATATGATTAGGCTAGACTACTGTATCTGGTTAACGTTAACGTTGGTTAGTGAGCAAATGTAACGTTAACGTCGGTGATTAGCTGGGAGCAATGTTAGGTTTGATTGTCGTTAGCTAACGTTATCGAAACCTACGGCTAACCGGTCACTTTAAAGTTGACGATATACAGTAGCTGCTAGGCCTATTAACACTGATAAGGTGGGTGCTAACGTTAACTATTCCCCTAACGTTATAACGTTAGTTTGGCTATTTGTCACCTATCATTTCATACAACATAATGTTTGACGACATAAATGAGTCAAATGCCAAAAAATCGGACCACTTACCGTGTCTGTAATTAGAGAAGGACAGTCAGTTACGAGCAAGTAGCCTAAAGTGGGATCACGGCAGGCGATAAGACGAACGTTCAGAAGACTCACAGCTCCAGCAAAGATCCTTGATTACTAGCAAGATAGAGCAACGTAATTCGTTACTATGAGAGCAAAATGGGACAGTTCCGGTCTGCATAAGTGGGAGTGTCACCTTACGTCACTAAATAAACTTTCTCTCTTAATAAGCAATAAGAACAGATAAACATAATTGTGTTCGCAATATCATTGTCTATAATCATGTATGAGACCAATGAATCATTCTTTAGGACATGATATAAATAATTTAATTAGTCATGTGTACCGAGCTAGCTAGCTAGCTAACGCTAGCTTAAAACGCCATACAAGTGGATGGGAGTAGCTATGGCAATACAGATATGCGCTAACAAGTGACTAGTAGTTGAAGGACTTCGCTTTAAACTTAATATACTGTTCCAAATTCGGCTTTGAGTATAAACTATCCACTTTAACTAATGTCAGTAATGTTATTCAGCTAGTTGTCATTTCAAAGAAATTACACTTCTCCGTTTAAAATGTTACCTTAGCTAAGAGGCTAGCTAGCATGCTAACAACTGGACAGTAACTGGCAACAGCATGGTCTGATATTAAGTTATTTTATTACAAATCCGAACACTAAAAAATTACACTTTTAGGCTTGACATGATCCCAAACACTTACAGATTATGACAAAATGTTCCAAAAAACCCTCAACAAATCCAGAAAGATATAATGACCAATTTATTGGTAAAATTCCACAAGTCTCCATTGACATTAGTGCAGCGAGGGTTTACTCTGTTCTGCATAAAGGGGGATTTTCCCCCCTCCCCTTGCAATAATCGAACGCGGAAATTGTCGAACGTTTGCGCCTCTCGCTCCGCTTTAACCCTCTCTGGCTCCAGTGGTAGAGGTTGATTGCGTTCAGCTGCAGGTCACGTCATAATGCTAAAAGTTGCCGCCAAAGCGGTCAATGTTAACTCAATGGGAATTTGTTGCTCTTTTATCGTAAATATCTCAAAAAGTATAAAGTTCACAAATGTAAAAAATACATTGTACAATTGTCCGTTACAAGACCTTTGTAGGAGTGTTTGAATGACGTCAAACGGTTCAGTGGTTTTAGTGTCATTAAACGTCAAACTTGGTCGGAAGAAGATTAATAAAAGACGATAATAAGAAGAACAGTGATAATAGTCCATTGCATTTACATGCAATGCAATAAAGCCATTAAGGTTATTGACTATTAACTTGAAAAGCATACTTGTGCGCCAAAATAACTGATACTTCTGGTTTAAAAGAATCTTGGACTTCTGGAATTGATTGATTATTTTGAATAGATCTTAAAAGGTCTTCAATTTATCTTGAATCAACCTGCAGAAACCCTGTTGTTGGCTAGTGATGCACCGATATTGAAATTCTGGGCCGATACCGGTATTAAAAAAAAATTTGATACACCTTTGCTGGCAAAAAAGTATTCAAAGTACATTTCAAATTTTTTCATCAAGAAAATTAGAAGAGAGAGCAGGGCTTAAAATTCATTTTTCAAAATGGGGGAAATTCCCCCCTTAGGTTCTTCATGTAGGGGGGGATTTACACAATTTGGGAGGGGGGCGGGCGGCATCATTAGTAATATTGAATATACTGTAGTGGGATCATTCACACCAGTGGCCATCCTGGATTCTGCTTGACTCTCTCCACACACAAACACACACAGAAATTGATTGCTTGTGTCATGTTTCTATTTCATATATTTTGAAATTCATATGAAGTGTATTTAGTTAATAATGTATGGTATTTTATAATCTGCATAATTACATGTAGCTAAACATATTTAGTAATTTGAATACTTCATATTGATTTTTAAACTATTAAACTATTACACAGGAATATCTTTAATGTGGTGTGTAGGTCTAATTGAGTGCACATTGGTGATGTGTAGGTGTAATTGAGTGCCTGTCCCTTTGAGAAATACCTGAGTAATTAGCCTTCAGTCTCACGGTTTTAGGCTAGTGAATAAAAGTTGTGCATAGTGCATAAGGATATGTGGATGCAATTTATTATGTTTTCTATGTCATTAGATAGAAATAATTGTTCAAAAAACTAACAAGTCAGAGAAAATCTTTCTGGGATCATAGAAGAGATAAGTGTCTTGCAATGTTAGCAAGGAGCTCTCTCCAGTTGTAAAAGTTTGTCATGGTTGCGTAGCCTATTTGCATAAGCGCAAAGTGGTTCTCTCTGTGTGTGCTATGTTCAATTCAACTCGGTAGTTGATCCATCTGGTCAATAGCCCCGCATTCACGCCACTTCATGATTATTAACGTCATCAGACAGGCTATAAAGTGTATGCAGGAATTTCTCGTATTATGATGGCTAGAGTTGCGGGACTTGAACAAATAATGCGCAATACCCGCAATCCCGCAGTGAAACTTAGGCCCTGGAGAGAGAAGAAAAGAACTTTGATCTTGCACTCCCTATGAAAAGTTTTCAGATCTGCACTCTTAGAATAGGTTGGCGACGCTTATCAGCGATTTAATTGTGGCCAGCATATTTAAGAATATCAGCCACTATAGAATATCGGCCGTTTCGCAGATGGCTGATGGCAGCAAAAAGGGCCATATTGGCCGATACCGATAGCCTGCCGATATATCGGTGCATCACTACTCTTGGCAGGCCTTGTTAAACGATGTATGCAGTTGGTTGCATTTTGTCATTTTGGACTAGCTTTATGACTGAAATATGTACTATTGATTTCATGCTTGTCCACATTCCCACTTCTGCAGAGCCCCCTGGAACAGACACCCCCCAGTGTACTGGCAGCTCTTGCAAATGGCTTTGCTCAGTTCGAGAGGGAGCCCTCATCTGAACCCACACATAAGATCAGAGTTGACTTCAAGGTAAATGCTGCAGTCCTTTCAGTTGTTGGTTATCCTTTTTTTCATGCACAAACATTAACCTTTTTAAGTCCATTACTAACATTTAGCATTTCCTATATTCATTTTCTTTGCGTTTCATATTGAGAAATATGCAAAAGTGCATGTGCGATATGTAGCCTAGGTCTAGCACATTTCAATGAAGTGCATGAAAAAACTGAAATATCCTCGTCCTTATCCTCATTTTCTTCTTACACTAAACTATGTTCAGGTCATGTGTAACATTGTAAACAATGTTAAGCTCGTAGATTATAGTTTAAGTAGTTAAGTAGCTTAAGTGCTTCGGTGATATTTTAATTCCATGTCGACTGAGCCGACGACAACGTGAGTGCAGTGTCACTTCACACCAAAGTTTTCAACTGGCAAACACTGGAAGAATAATGGTTTTATGACTGAGTTGAAGTAAGAACAATGGAATCTAATGTAATTGAATGTCGAAAACGGAGTGCGCCGCATTCATATCCTCGCCAGTGTCCTCAACGCTTTAAAGCGCTATTCAGCCAACCGGGAATTCAGAACTGCGTTGATGTTTATTATCTTCATGACTAATGGAGGAGGACAAGGCAAAAGGCTAGGAAGTGTCTAGTACTTTTGAGGACAAGAAACGGTGCGTCAAAGGATAAAACAGTAGCAGCCAAAGGGGATCGTTGATAACAGAAGAAGTGACGGTGTAAAATGAAAAAAAAACATTTTGCGTCCTTGCAATTAATGCGTTACTAGCGCTGTAACGATACACAATAATCGGTTTGTATCACAATTTTTGACCCACGTAACGTTTGATACATACCTCAAATGGTTTTTTTTTTTGTGTGTGGGGGTATGTATTACAGGGTTTCCACGGAGTCATAAAAAGTCATAAAACGTCTTAAATTTAATAATGAGAATTTTAGGCCATAAAAAGTCATAAAAACATTCGGATTTCCCGTACAAGGTCATAAATTACATTTAGCCACGTCTTAAATTGATATGTTAGTTCATTCATTGTTCTACCGTTGCGTTTTCCCCCGAGAAAATACGCTGGTGGCGGGATTCATTCGTTTCGCCTATTGTAGTTCTGTCTGAGGAATCTGGGTCGTAACATCGCGTTCCAGAACTACAAAGTCCATGCGGCAGTGCAGGAAACAGACTTGTCGGGAAGGACTTTCACAGAAACCTGTGCGAACTTCAAAGCTTCACTGCCGGTGTTCTGATGTAGCCAGGTATTGTCTCCTTACCGCATCTCTTTCTGTAGTCAGCGTTTCTCAAACTGTGGGTCCCGACCCACTACTGGGTCGCGGAGACATGCCAGGTGGGGCGCGAACTGACGTGAAAAACAGGAGTTTTTTTTATTTATTTTCTATCTGTAGCCTAGGCCCAGGTAGCACCCAATGCGCAATGGACGCACTGTGTTATTCACAGGGAAGCGCTCGTGTCAAGGCAGATTAGTTATTAGTCCCAACCTGAATGAGATTTTGAACGAGGTTGAGGTTGTGAGAGTGGTGAATTTCATCAAGACCCGGCCCTTAAAAGCGCGTCTATTCTCCGCACTTTGGCTTTCCAGAGGTAAAGTGCTGTCGCGCGTGTTTGAGCTCCGAGTCGCCTCTTCTTGGAAGAAGAGCGCATGTTTGAATCTGCAAGCACGTTCACTAATGAACATTTCTTGACAAAGCTGTCCAATCTTAGCTATATATCTGGAAAGCTCAATGAGTTAAATCTACAGTTACAAGGCAAAGACAAGCACCCACCTCACCTAGCAGATAAGATTACTGCATTCACCAAAAAACTTGTATGGGACAGGCGCCTCGATCGCGACAGTATTATGCCTTTGAGAATCTGAGTGAAATCGCTGAAACGTCTGATTCGGGAGCCACTCTTGGGATCCCATGGTATTAAACAGTAGGTCTACATCACATCCCTGCAAAGTTTATATCAAAAATATTTCCCAACCAGCAGTGCTCAGTATGACTGGATTATGGATCCATTTAATGCAGGTATTTCATTGAATTGTACAATGCCGTAAAATATTGTCCGATGCTTCCTAATATGTTGCTGGAAATATGTGTGTTTAATTTACAATGTCACATTATGTATTTATTTATTTATTATTATATCTGCAGCACCAGCTGATTTTAACTCTGCTGAAGAGGATATATTTAGAACTTGTCATTATTTCAGTAAATTTGACAATTTTAAGCTTGACCTACCACTTTCTTAGAGCGATGAGGGACAGGTGGGGCTCGAAAATGCCCCCTTGATCAAAGTGGGGAATGAAAGAAAAAGTTTGAGAACCACTGCTGTAGCTGATATATTTGGGTCTGATTAATTGATTAGTGAAATTTTCCACAATGGGAAAGTGTACGTTTAACATGCTATGGCTAGATGATGGCGCGTTTAAGAGCTGGCTTAAGCCCGTCGCGAACAACAAATATCAAGCATATTGCACCCTGTGCAAGAAGACCATTGAGCTCTCCAGTTTAGGCATACAAGCCTTGGCTGAGCTGAAAAAGGTTGAGGAGGGGATCACCGTTAAGGGGGACGAACTGAGATACATGTAGACTGACTGACTGAATTGTTTACAGTTGTTAAGTGTTCCTGTGATGTTGAAAAGGGAGCCTTTAGTTTGCTACTCTTCAGAAAATGGAACCTTTAAAGAATACAATTCATTGCTGTCAATGAAAGTCAATAAAAAAAAAGAAGATTTTTGAAAGGAATTTTAACGACTGAAGTTATTTTTCAGAATTCGTGTAGGTCATAAATTTATATCATAATGGTCATAAAAAGGTCTTAAAAAGTCTTAAATTTGACTGACTAAACCCTGCAGAAACCCTGATATTAAATCCTGAAAATATAATACTGAATTTCTGATATTCATGACGGCACACTTACAATGCAGCCTGGAAATATTGTAATTGCATAGTTGGCTAGCTCATCATAGTCTACTGGTTGGACTGTTCAGTAGGGCTTTGACTTTTGCCCAAAAATCATATTCGAAGTTCGTTTGTTTATTAATATTAAAATTTGAATATATTCGAATATGTATTAATAATATTTTGACCATTTAAATGTCTTCAGTAAGACCGATATTGGCATCAAACTTAAGTTCTATTTGTTCTATATGTCAATAGACTATGTGCACGAAAAGCTGAGTATTTATGCGTGTGTTAAAATTGTTATTATTGAGCATAGGCCTGGGCGATAAAACGATAGCGATATGTATCGCAATAGACATGTAATCGATATCAATAAAACATATGTTCAATAGAACATTCGATTAGTAAAAGCAACACACACCTCCCGCTTAGTTGTCCATAAATAAATAGGCTACATATATCTTGCATTGTAGTAGCAGGCTATGTGCAACTCTACCAGAGTAGGTGATAGAAGTAGGCCTACCACAACACAGACTCTTGCCCCGTGCACTCTCCCTCTCAACAGGCGCATCCCTCCTCAAGACTGGCTAAATTGCTAATAAATCCGGTTAGCATCATTAGCACACTGCACAAATTTGTTCAAAACTGTTGCATTCTGCTAAATTCTAATAATATCAATCCCGATGCAAATGGAAAAGTATTTTCCAAGAGTCAAACAGGCTTGTCCCAAGGAGAAAAAGTATTCATTTGAAACTTAAACACACGTGGGGAAACTGAACAGTCTAACCAGTAGACTATGATAAACTAGCAAATTAAGCTAGGCTACTTTGTTTACAATATTTCCAGGCTTTAACCAGTGCTGCTTTTCATTCAGACTTATGTGCACATGTATTTATTTAAGTGTTTTTCATGATTGTGTTGCTGTTTCTTTACCCTTTGATTAATAACTAAGGTGATTCAAATCAGAGGAAGGTTAAGTTTAAAATAAAAGTGTCTGTCTATGTGGGAGCTCACTAAGCGCGAACCAGGATGCTAACGTCACCTACAGGAGCCCAGATGACCAATAACAGCCTTGCTAATGAGCTCGTGATTTTACTTCACCAGGCGTGAAATAAAACCTCGAAATCTGAATTTTTAAAACAACGTTTACAAGCAAATACATTTACAAAAAATAATTTCCATAGTCTACAGGTTCGAATATTAAGAGATCCTTAAAATTCGTTCGAATATCTTTCATTTTTTAAATAATCGAATTATATTCGAATAACGAAGTTCGGAGTCAAAGCCCTACTGTTCAGTTTCCCCATGTGTGTTTAAGTTTCAAGATAATACTTTTTCTCCTTGGGACAGGCCCTTTTGAGTCTTGGAAAACATTTGTATTGAGATGATCAGTCAACTTAAACGCAAGCGTTTTAAACAAATGTGTGCAGAATGCTAATGATGCTAACCGGATTAGATAGTAATTTAGCTAGTCCTTTTCTATGCGTCCATGCTTTCACAATTGTGATTGTTTTATTTTGATTAATTTCATTGAGCGTGCGAGAGGGAGAGAGCGGGGCAAGGAGAGGGGGTTTACTTCTATACTGTTTGGTAAAGCTGCATGCATACTCGCATAGTCTACAATGAAAGCTAGGAGAGCTATGAAATTATTATTTATTTATTTATTTCTGGACAATGTACCGGCGGGAGATGTTTTGCTTATGTGGCCGCGTAAGCTGCAAAGCGCTGCGGGAAACACTAGAAGGGGTGTGCCACAATTCTGCCTTCTCACACCACGACACAGGTTTGTGGATATGAGTGTCACAATTTCGGTTTCAATATGCATATCGTTACAGCCCTAATTTGGACACATAGGAATACTGCCTTTACTGCTATGACAATATGGCAAAAGCCTTTTCTTTGCATCCAGCTCTGATGTGAGCTGGATGCAAAGAAAGCTGCTAGCGTCGCGGTAAGTGATTGTCAAAGTTGTTTTATTTTTATATTTTATTATTCCATACATTTTTGGTCAACGATTCCCGGGGAACATGAAACTTGGTGGGCATGAAGCCCCACTCAAAAATTGTCATCTTGTGTGCAGTGGTTCGGGTAGTTATGTAACGAATGCAGTTTTTGCTATATAACTACCCGAACCACTGCACTCCAGATGACAACATTTTTATGGTATGTGGGTCTCAAGGGCCTGCATCAACCGAGCCCATAACCACTCATTTGTGAAAATGAAGCCCCCAGTAAAAAATGAAAATGCAACAACATACCTTTTTTTCTGTCATCAATTGCGTCAACGATTACCAAGTCACCGAAACACAGAGGGACATGAAACTAGGTGGGCATGTAGCAGCCCCACTAGACTTTAACGGAAAATAAGTGTTTGGTCCTCACACACACATAAACACACACACACACACACACACACACAATGACACACAAACATGCACACATGCAGACGCACGCACACATGCAGGCAGGCACGCACATAACCACATGTACACATGCGCGCACACACACACACACACACACACACACACACACACACACACACACACACAAAAGCACACATATGTACAAAAGCAAACACACACATGCATACACTCATTTACATACACAAACTGTAAATCTCCCTCTAGAGTAGCGATGTATTTATATGTTACTCTGCTACATTTTTTTTTTTCTTTGGAAAATCACTAGAGGGCAGGTTTTCTTCAAATATGGCATACATACGACTGACATGTTGTTGGTAAATTTTAGCCAGATAAAACTACATGGGACTTTGGAAACATTGTTTTAAGTTACTTTTGTTTTCAAAAAATTTCAGAGCTTAGCAATCACCAAAAAGGCAGAATCTAGGGTACCCAAGATATAAGCAGTATGTTAATTTTCGATACTTTCCTAATGCTTGTGGTTATATGCTTGCATTATAGGATCTTTCTCATTTAGTTCTTGTCCTTAATGTGTAATAATTTATTTTTCTGTTTCTGTTTCTCACTTTTCTCAGGAGGACTGTACCTTTGAGAATGTGTGGCAGATGGGAGGCCTGAGCATTTTGACATCTGTACCTCTGATGCCAGACTACGTGTGTCTTTTGTGTGCCAGTAAAGGCCATCATGAGGTGAGTGTGCACTTATTTTATAGCCTACTAACTGCTTATTGGCATTCTTGTTAGTTTAGATCTGGCACACCATAACACTTCAAATAATAGCAGAGTCCCAAATAGACGCCTGTCTCTTTTAAATGCCTGGTATGGCAACAGGTTTGGGTTAAAGGCCTGGTCTGTTTTTTAGTTTCGGGTTGTATTTAATGTTCTTCTAAACCCGGTCTGTTTAAAGCCCAATTCACACCAAAGATTCGCGATGAGACGAAACCGTTGCAGAAAGGAGTTGCAGCGGTGTGAATAGATGTTACACGCCGTCGCAAAGCATTCACCATGTCTAGTCACAGTTGCAAGGTTTTAGAATGTTGCATCAAGTTGCTGGTTTATAGAATGTTGCAGCTCATCTCGTCCCATATCTTTAGTGTGAATTGGGCTTAAGCCAGTATGGTGCAGACTGCGCAGTGCACACGTTATAATTAGATGGCATTAAAAGACTGCGGTGGGGAAAAGCTAGAGTTCCAAATTGTTTAACTTTTTTCAATATGAACTATGCCTATATGCCCGACTTTGTCACCGTTCAATTCATCCCTTTAGTTTCAAATTTGCGGACAGGCCGATGGTAAGCTTGTTTTTATGCTGGCAACAAAACAAAAAGGTTCGCAAACGTTATTCTTTATTCTAAATGCGTACCGCCATGGCGATAAAGAGAATGAAGTAGGCTATGATTTGAAATGTAAGCTGACTGTTGTCAAATTTGCCAAATAAAATATGGTTATATGGTTCATGCTTTCTCATGCTGTTTCATTCATGCCGAAAAGGAGGGACAATGAAACATTACGCACGTTCCACTTTTGCATAAATAATTCCTGAACGGTTTTGGTCAGTGCTGATAATGCAACTGTATTTGACAGAGGACAGATATAGGCTAGGTTGCTAGTGACAAAATATGAGCTTTGTGTGATACGATCTCTTTGGAAATTATGTTTGATTAAAATGTGTTTCATCTGTTCTGGCTATTCCAGCTATTTGGATCTTATCTCACTCAATGAACAACATCTCAACACTAAATGAATGATGATCCATAATTGTCATCGGATAACCTAGTCATATGGGTAGACATTAAGTGTTTTTGAAATAATTAATTCGATAATATTTTCCATCTTTGCAGAGGAAAAGTTTTGTGTAAAGGGAATTAAAGGCCTGTCTCATATAGACGCTTGTCTCTAATACTAGCCGGTGCAGTTTGGCAATTTGGGAAAATAAAAGCCCGGGCTATTATTTGGAGTTTTACGGTATGTTAAAGTACATACGTTTTATGCTATGGTAGTGTTTGGGAGGTTCTGTGTACATTAGCTGTAGGCAACTCCAGTCATTGTCCATTTTTTAGTTTTTTTCTCTCCTATATATATATTATGTATTTCCAAGCAAATATTTGAAATTACTCAAGTCAATCTTTATTACCAATCTTTATTAAGTATGTAGTAGGGATGCACCGATCAGACTTTTTCAGTCTCGATACCGATGCCTGGGCTTTGTGTAACGGTCGATACCCGGTACCGATCCGATACATAGTTAACATAGTTAACTACTGTAATAAATAGGAGTGTCATGATTTCGAAGTTTGAAGTCGAAATCGATCGAAATTACATCTCAATCTTGAACTTCGAACTCTAAGGTAGAATCGACGATGTAGCCACACCCTCAATGTCACGTCCAGCAAGATGCAAAAACACACACGTTGAACTGTGGCGTCAACACTCCTAACTTAGGCTGCAGCCAGTTTAAACTGATCAACTGATCAAAATCGAAGCCCCTCTTGCTATTCTGAAATCACCGGTGTGAAAGTATTTTGTTGTTCATTCACGTCAATTAACACTTTGACCACTTTGACTCTCTGGCTGCTATACAGATGCTGTACTGCCAAGTGTGCTGTGAACCGTTTCATCACTTCTGCCTTGATCCCACGGAACGCCCCTCTGAGGAAAATAAAGAAAATTGGTGTTGTCGACGGTGTAGGTTCTGCCATGTTTGTGGACATAAAAGCAAACCTTCAAAGGTACTAGCATGATATGTATGCAATTTTGTTCTCACTGCTCCTGACTGACTAACTATTTAATTTCACTTGGATAGGTAACATGAGTAGCAATATGTCCGATATTTCCTCATTCTGTGTCATCAGTTTATGGATTTTTTTCTGCCTTTCTGTCCGTAATGTAAGAAGCACTTGATGAATTGACACATAATTACCCCTTTGTTATGTCATTCCTTACCTTTGTACAAGCTGAATTTGGGGTGTGCCCTCAAAGTTCTATGAAATTAAACTTTATTTAGACTTTATTGATTAGTGTAAATATTCCACAGCCTCTGCTGGAGTGTGAACGGTGTCAGAACAGCTACCACCCCTCTTGCCTGGGGCCCAACTACCCCAAACCCAACAAACGCAAGAAAACATGGGTAAGATACTGAAAACCTCATCTCGCAACAACATGTATACTGGCTCAGAGCTAGTGAGCGGAGCTGAGCGGTGTGAATATCCCGCTTCTCGCTCAGATGGCTGTTCACTCAGCTGCTCTTCCGCTCAAATTTGCTTCAGGCCGCTCCGCTACGCTCAATTTCGCACCCCGCTCCACTTAAAACTCCTCCCGCTCCGGTGAAATCACTCCACGCTCGCTCCAATTAAAAAGAGGGAGTAATAATCTACAAGCCGAATTGTCACCTTAAAGCTACAGTTGGCAAGTCTGACAGATTGAGGGGACTTAGCCAAAATTTTGAATGTTTACAACTCTCACGCTCCTCCCCCACTACCACCGAGCACCCTCTCATCGAGTTTGTGCTCATCAGTGCGCACCAGACTGCACCAGACTGTGATTGACAGTCAGATTTCACACAGCCCTGCTCTGATTGGACCAGAAGAACCGGGAGCTGTGGGTTTTTGCAAAACAAATAACAGGCTCTAGGTGGAGGTAGAAGTGCAGGGTTTTTTTCTAAAACCAGCTGATTTATGTTGTTCGGTTGGAACATAGTGTTGGTTTCAGTGAATATGATCAAAAAAAAAAAATCTTGCTAACTGCAGCTTTAATCAGAAAATTAAATCCCAAAGAACTAAGAGCAATGGCAATATATGTCACTCATAGAACATTTATTTTAAAAGATAGTGCAACACCGATAGTGCAACAACGAACAAGCTTGGCAACATCAATACACATAAGCCTAAAACTAAAGGGATCAGTGGGATTAATTGCCTAAAGAATACAGTCTTAGCATCCAAGTTTTAGCCTTCTACTTGATAAGAAGCATATTGAAATTGCTCACGTTTTTCTTTGCTCTCCATAGCACACACTCATGTTTCCGCGAGATGTGTCTTCTTAGATTCCAAAATGAATCTTTACTCACTGAAACAGTGTCACCACATGGTTGTTCTTGCGCTACATTGTTAGTATCTAGTTGTTTTGTAGGAATAGTACACTTGTATGACTTATCAGTTTCCTTTCTAAAATATTTAGCGAACTCCATCCCCATCAACACACTTACAATCGCCAATCTTTGAAATTTAACTGTCTCGGTTTTATTAGGAAGACATGAATTCTGGGTGGATTTGGACACGCTTCAGACTCATGGTGTGAGCGGTATCGGAGCGAAATTGGAGCAGAACAGAGTGGCCGCTCCGACCTCTAAATTAAAAAGTGCCCCGCGCTCCAACTAAATTCCCCCCGCTCCGCTCCTCGCTTGCTCGCGCTCCGCTCCGCTCACTAGCTCTGTACTGGCTGAAGTTAGGGCTGGACGACATATTGTATTGGCTTGATAAAATCCATTGTATTTTTAAATACACTGGAAT